>NW_015388517.1:223895-250676 GCF_001527695.2 Protobothrops mucrosquamatus
GCGGGCCTGACCTAAGGTGAGTTTTAAATAGGGACAATTTTTAAACAATTTTAAAGAGCCACAGCTACCAATATTTGGATTTTAATTGGTTTTTAGCAGGGGAAAAATTTTTTTGTACAATGTTTTAATATGCTGTGAGCCGCCCTGAGTCCCATGGGGAGAAGGGCGGCATATAAATTTAAATATAAATAAATAAATATAAAAAATCAAACTGAAAGTTTAAAAAAATCCTCCTGACAAAATTGGATTAACGAAGGCTGCTTGTTTCATCTTCATATCATACGCTCCTTGCCCACCAATAACATCATGTAGCTGATTGCTAATTCCAAAATGATTTTGGTGGAACACAAGTGGCACTTCTTTCCTTCCTAAGTCTCTTTAATATAATAATTGCATTTTAAAATACTGCTAAGTCACTGTTAGTGGTATTATTGCATTACAAGGATGATAGTAACTATTTTTAAATCAGGAATGGGACTGTTGGTCACAGATTTGTTCACTTTTCATCTTTTAAAAAATATAAAGAGTTGTACGAGTATATAGGGCAGTGATGGCAAACCTTTTAGAGACGAAGTGCCCAAACTGCAACCCAAAACCCACTTATGCATCGTCAGGTGCCGGGTGGATGTGGCCCATTGGCTGGGTGTGGCCCATTGGCTGGGTGTGGGTGCAATGGTAATGGCAGACTGGGTGGGACTAAAAAGTTCAATCAATCAATTCCAACTTTGCAAGATCTTTTTTTCCCGTGAGATGTTGAAATTGACTGATTGATTGAACCTTTTTTTTTTTTGCACACGGCGGAGGCCTAAAGCGAAAAGGTTTTATAAAACCCAGCTGAAGGCCTAGGAGTGGGGCGATGGCGCGCGTGCCCACAGAGAGGACTCTGAGTGCCGCCTCTGGCACCCGTGCCATAGGTTCGCCACCACTGATATAGGGCTACCGGCATGCAAGACGTAAGGGCAAGTTGGATATAACATAAAAAATGATAGAAATTATGATGGAATCATTCTATTATTTCATAATGTTGAAAACATAAAAAATGTGTAGTAAAATGTTACAGACTTCAAGAGAAATAGCTAGAGGGGTTCCAATCTCTGTGATATCTATCAGGACTAGCACAGCAGGATCAATATTTTCCTAGTTCTAACTCTGATTATGAAATGTTTGTTATTTTAACAATTTACATGTGTTTTTCCCTGCCTAAATAATCTTCTATTTATTGCACTATGTTATCACGTTTTAAATATAATCTCATAGAAAAAAATCCTGATTAAAAAATAAACTTCATCAGTTTCTACTCTTGAGTTAGGTTCTTGGTTCCTCCAACATTATTTCAGCGTGGATTCACTTTTTCTCAAACCAGCAACCAAATAGGTTGCTGTGGTTTACAGCAATCCAAACTTTATGGTTTGAGGAGGGAACTGTACTAATGTATACCTATCAAGCAGCAGCTAAAGGCACAAAGCCTCTGCCTTGTGTTCAAGATCTCCTTGCCGTCTTCAGTTTTCTCTGTTTCTCCCATTCTTCATAAGATGAACCTCTTTGCGGTACGATTACAAACCCATCTCTGCAGTTTTTATTCTTTTGCTATACTAAAAAAAAGAATCACTTACCTAAATCATCCATGGCTTGTTTCTACTGGGTCTTCTTGCCTGAATCTCTAGTAGAGAAGCAGGCTTGTTGAGTAATAGAAGGGGAAATGAGCAAGATGGTGAAGGCGTAGGGCAGTACTTTTTCAGTTCCTCACTCTAACTGCACTTCCTCTGTTTAGAGGTTAATGTTTCTTTCCTCTACTGTGGGTTACAACTTAAGCAGATTTTTCAAAAATTGTACTCAAATGGTACAAGAGAAAGAGATGTGTATCTGATATGATCATTGGGTAATCTTCCCTATAGATAGGAATTATTTCTCTTCACAGACACTAAAACACAGATAAAATACAAACTATACAACTTTAAAAAAAACATTTATATCAGAAATGAAGCATATGTAGGCTATGTCCAGCAATAGCTTTAGAAATTTGCTGTTTTTGGGAAGCTTCATAGTACTGATCATTTAGCAGGAAATGTACAATTGCCTGTTGGAACAAGTCCAAATAATTCATGATTAATTTGTTCCTTCACAAATGATAAATAGCCCATTTTAGGAGTATATACACAACTGTCTTAATTTCAGGGTCTGAAAATATGCAAAGGGACCCTTAATAGCAAGCTGCATTAAATTATCTCATCAACATCACTGAGGGCATCCAAGCACACTAATGTAAGCATTGTTCTGTTACGGCACGAGGATACACTAAAAATATTTGAGGATCTTAAAAACAGATGTGTGAGCTCATTATAATACTGATGTGAAATGTTAACTCTATCCCTTTCTATATCAAGATTTATTTATTTTTTGCTTGACCTCAGTCTACGCTTTACCTAAACCCAGCATAGAAAACTGGGGGATAAGTCCACAGTAAACCATATCAGTAAACTAGGTCAGATATAATTTGATTCCTCCAGAGGAAACTATGATTGGTCTATCAATACATGCTGGACTAAAGACTCACCGCCATATATTGATTTAAGCCAGTATTTCAACTGGAAGAACCTCAAACAGGCCTCAACAGAGACATAGCCAAGTTCTAATGGGAAATGCATATTTGCAACTGAGCAAGGGGCTTGGAGCAGACCTCAGGAATTTAGATTAGGTTCCTTCTAGTGCAGCAATATTTTTATCCTATATACACCCTATTTTTCACATATAGCAAAGGACTTAGTATTTTAGCATTTAATAGTTTAATTGCTATAGGCATAGGGGTATCCCCTGTATGGCTCTATATCTGGTTAGTGCACTGGAAGTTTTTTGTGCCTGTAGCATAAGGCTTCTAGATGGAAATTTCCAGGAGGCAGAAGGCTGAAAATAAATGCCTAGATATTTGAAAGGTTTCATGGTTGCTCTCGTAAAATACTCCTGATTGGCATGCCAAATTGGCAGATCATTCTTTAATTCTATCTTTGGAGCAATTTACAGTCCCTAACTCAGTGATGGCGAACCTTTTAGAGACCGAGTGCCCCAAAACCACCACCACCCACCCGTCCCCGCTCCGCCGTGCCCGCTGGACCACCCACCACCTCCATGGCCCGCCACAGATCAGCCAGACAGCCCAGCAGCACAATGGTGGCCACGCCCTCCACCCGTACCCTGCAGCATTATCTGAGCGCGATGGGGTGCAAGGGCGGAGTCTTGCCCCTGCTGCCCGGCTACCATGTCCTTGGCTGTGCAGCATTGCGTGGGCCGTGCCCGGGGGCGACTCTCCTCCTGAGGGCTGCTGGTGAGGAGGGGGCCGTGGGAGGAGGTGGGGCTGGGGCGACGGTGTGTGTGCCCACAGAGTGGGCTCCGAGTGCCACCTCTGGCACGCGTACCATAAGTTCGCCACCACTGCCCTAACTCATGAAGTTAAACAAAGGTTAATTTCCTCTAAATTTTATGTGACTCACTCCATTCTTATATTTTGTTTTGATCCACTTGCACTGCCGATCAAGCTAAACATTGCTGCTAAACACTGCTGTTTTAAATCTGTTATTAATATATATCCCCGACCCACACACACATACTGTACATGTTTCACATACAATGACATCTGGAACTATTTTGGAGATTGGGTGCTTGAACTGACTACTTGGTTTCCAAACTTAGAAATGGTCCAAACATTTGGATGGCTTAGATGAGCTCCTTATATACAAATAACTAAAAGCTTTTCTCTCTCTCACTGTCCTGTGGATAAGGGACATATGGGAATGGAGATTAACTCAAAAGGTCATTAAATTTAGGCTCCTAATATTAAATAACTCAACTACAGGAGACTTAGAGGGAGAGGTCACTTTCTGGAATGGGAGAGGCATTCATATTCTTAAAAATAAGCTAATAGCCTAGAAACTGACTATTTGCTGCACAAACTTAATGGTTCCCTATTTTCCCAATACCAAAAGCCTATTAAGTTTTTTTTACTAGTTAGAACATAGAATAATAGAATTGGAAGGAACTTCAGAGATCTTCTAGTCCAACCCCCTGCTCGAGCAGGAGACCCTATATCACTTCAGACAAATGGTTGTCCAGTCTCTTTTTGAAATTCTTCAGTGATTGAGTACCCACAACTTCTGAAGGAAGTTATTCCATTGGTTAATTGCTCTCGCTGTTAGGAAATTTCTCCTTAGTTCAAGGTTGTGTGGGAAGTCAGCCCCCCAGAGAAGGAAATATTAAAAGGGCAGAAAAATATATTTCCTCAAAGGATCTTAAAGAGGCAGAAAAGCATGCCCAGTTTTCTTAATAGCCCCAAGTCTCCCTCCCCCAAGCAGAATCCAGCTCTGTACAAATGAAGATGTAAATAATCCAGGAAGGTTGGAAGCCCCCAGCTAGAAGATTAAGAAGACAAAGACACCTAAAATCTACATACCCCACCCAAAGTCTAAGACAGGACATAATAGTATTAACTCACAGATGCTAAAGGGCACACCCAGACTCAGGTCAGAATACATGACCACAGGAAATACAAAGCCTCAAACAGGAACAGGAAACAACTCCAAACAAAAGGCTCCAGAGGGTATAAAACCCCACTCCCTATATGTGCTCGCTCTCTTTTTTCCAGAGCCATCTTCCTGTCTGGCTCTCCTCTTCAATAAATGCAACCTTCTTTCTAAAGCAGTCACCATGTTTATTCCCAGCTTGGACTGAACCACAATGAAGACTTTTCTTTCAACAGTTGTTTCTTTCCTTGGTTTCTAACCATTGTTTCTTGTGTTGCCTTTTGGTGCTTTGGAAAATAGTTTGATCCCCTCATCTTTGCAGGAGCCCCTCAAATATTGGAACACTGATATCATGAACCTCTAGCCCTTCTTTTCATTAGACAAGACAAACTCAATTCCTGTAACCATTCTTTGTACATTTTAGCCTCCAGCCCCCTAATCATTTTTGTTGTTCTTCTCTGCACTCTTTCCAAAGTCTCAACATCTTTTTTGTATTGTGGTGATGAGAAATGGATGCAGTATTCCAAGTGTGGTCTTACTAAGGCTTTCTAAAGCAATATTAGAACTTCATGTGATATTGAGTCTATCTCTCTATTAATGCAGCCCAGGATTGCATTGACTTTTTGGCTGCTGCCACACACTATTGGCTCATATTTAAATGATTGTCAAAACTTCCTTGTAACAAGTGCAGGAAAATTGTTAGTGTGTGCTAGTACTTTTTAAATGACACAAGGGAGATCTAGACTACTCTAGATATTTCCCAGAATATTCTCACCTCAATATAGAAATATCTAAAGCCTGCTGCAGTGTCTGTTCAGAATGTCCATAATGAACACAAGAATGGTGAAAATTGGCAGCATCTTGCATTGATCATCATTTTTTTCAACTAGCAACAATATTTCATAAAAATACAATAAAAGTTAGACGTATTAATGGCAAAAATTGATTGAGGCTATCCCAATGTCCGAAGGAGTCCAATGTCCAAAGGAGCCAAAAGATATATCCTGGATCCCTACAATATGATATCTATATTAATGATTCACTCTTTGTCTCTAGCTTATAATCTAATCTCCTAATATATGTTGATGATAGTGCTGCCCTTTCTGCAACCCAAGTGGATAACTATTCTAGAGGAATTAATAAATTGAATATGTATATAAAGAAAGTTGTTCAGAAGGATGCTATAAAAAAGAAAAATGTTGAAAAGATTAATTAGACAAAAATTGAAGAAATACACCACACACTGAGCAATCTTTGGGATAATATAGCTTATTTAAAACTGTAAAGAGAGAAAAGACGATTAAGGAAGTCAGGAACAACCTATGATGAGGAACAAATTATATTGCTTTATAGTTTTTTAAAGAAAAAATAGAAATAATGCAAAATAAATAATACATTCTAGTGGAAAAATGTATTAGCAATGATTTAATGTATAAAAGATGGGGATTAAAAATTTAAAATATGTTAATAAAAGAATTATTAAAGAACTAGAAATGCTTAATCAAAATTCTTAGAAACTAGTACTTTTGCATTCCTTCCTTCTCTGAAGTCTATCTATCCTTGGCCATATTAAAATTTGGTTTCATCTAGTGCACGGATGTCAAATTCGCCACGTCACGTGACGTGTCGCGACATATCGCGACTCATTTTGCATTGCCAGCAATGGGATGGGAGCGGCTTCAGTATGATGAAACTGGCCTGCGGGCTGGCAGTTTGACACTCCTGATCTAGTGATTTACTACTAAATTCGAAAAAGACAAAAGCCTTGTTAATGCAACATTTTATAATTTTCATTCAGTGAACTTGTTACCAGCCTTCAGTAATATAAAACAATCTGTATTATTTAAATGGGCCACTGGGTGTCAGAACTGCACTATAAGAATAATAAATGCACAATTTTTGCATATATCCTGCCTGACTTATGCATCCATCTATACCTAGTTTACATATCTGAAATTTATATTTATATTTTGAACAATCAATGGCTGGCACTTCTACACCACCATAATTTCTACTCCCCAATCCTTTCTAAGCAGTTCAAACACTAATTTTTAACACAATTTTGGATTGTTGCAAACAGCATGAATTCTTTCTTCCAACTGTCCAATACGAGAAGGCAAAACCAGCATTCAGTAAGTATCCATATTTTAGCTCATATTGTGCATATTTGTCCATCAATGAACCATTACTATGAGGGAGGAGTTGAAAAACCACAAAATTCTATTTGTTTCAAATGGCAGCAAAATTTCTGTGGAGATAGAAGAGAGGCTGGGATGGGACAAGTTGAAACACGTGTTAACAAATGGGAGAATGACCGACTGGTAAGATAGTTTTATTTATTTTATTTATTTATTATTTATATTTTTACCCCGCCCTTCTCCCTGCGGACTCAGGGCGGCTTACAGCCTTTTAAAACAAATACAGAAATACAGAAAATACTAAAGTTAAAATGTTGATTAAAATGAAATATTATTAGGCCTTTGTTATTTTTAAAAATTATTATAAAACCAAGCTAAAAACCCTTAGGCCAGTTAAGCTTTAACACTGCAAATAGCATCATCATCTTTCCTGCAATTGTAAATACTCTGCAGCCGAGTCAGAAATAAATCAGCTCAGCTGGTGAAATAAAGCAAAGGCTTGAGATCACACAGGTGCAGAGTTACTTCTAGAGTGGTGAAAATGAAGACTTTTTAAAAAGTGTATCTGTTATTAAACAGTAAAGGAATTTGCTCCTGCTTTCCATTCATGTTGTCTGTATGTAGCTATTGTAAAGAATTTTCTTTGCCTTTAAAAGCAGATTGTATTGAACCAACATAGATGCTTGGTTCATTACGCATTTTCAAAGCAATATAGTGAGAAACAGCGTCAAACGCTTTATTTTAACCCTATGTTCCGTAATACTTGCTTCTCATATCTTAGATTCCCCCAAATGCATGTGTGAACCTATCAGTCTCCTCAAAGAAATCAACAGAAACGGCACTTTGAAGTTTCCAGGGGCTTATGTTCTTTTTTTTTTTTTTTTTTTTTAAACTATAACTCCCATAATGCTTTCTTGGACATGCGCTGACACGCGCAAGACGAGAACGGAAATGCGTGCGTACTCCATAAAGTCCCGCCTCTCCCTATCGGACGCCATTTTGTAGCCGACTTTCACCCGCCACACGACGGTGCTTTTTTTCTTAAAGGAGAAGCGACAATGTTTTTTTTTTTTTTTAAATCCCCTGCAAGTATGAAACACCGAAAACTGCGGTCGATGTGAAAACGAGGAAACAAGTTTCTGGAAGGTACCTCCTCTCTATCCGTTTCACTTTTGAAAATAGAAGCTCGGGGATAGCAGACCGGCCGGACTGCGGGGCGTGTTGGGAGGGGGAGGAGGAGGAGAAAGTGGGGGGGGGGGGCGACGGCAATAGGACGAGCGGTACTTCTAGTTTTATTGCGCTCACTGCAGGACAATAACTGTTCCGGAGTTCAAGATAAAGCGCGTGGGACATTCACAGACGCCTTTTCTGCAGGGCAACGGAGGGCATTTAATTTGGCGCGCGGGAGATAACTGCTAAAACGGCTCAGTTATGCGAAGCGCGCGCGCGCGCCACGGCCAGAATTCCGACAGCACACCCGCGCGCGCGCGCGCGTCCCCGGTGAACCTCGCCCGCTGATTGGCCTGTAGAGAACCAGCCCGGCTTGCTGCTGTTATTGGCTCCCTTTGGGAGAGAAGTGGGTGAGGTGTGTCTTCGCATGTGGCTCCCGATTGGATGATACGGAGAGAACTCGTAGCCTGTTTGAACTCCGAACTCGCTCTCGGTTGGACAAAGTCACGCGAGGGGCGGGAGCGTCGTGGAAGAGGCGGAGCGAACGGCGGGTGCTGCTGTCAGAACCGGGGGGGGAGCCGCTGTTGGGGCTTCCTCCGCTAGCTGCTCTAATGCCGGGGGCGCCCGAGCAGGCGGAGACCCAGGAGGAAGAACAAGAGAGAGGAGAGGGACGGACTCCGCCTCCTAGCGGCCGCCGGCGTCCCCTGCCCCCCCCTCCCGTAGCCTCCGCCGAGCAGGGGGCGGAGTCTAGCGGCAGTCGGGTGCTCCGTGGAGGTCGGGAGCGCGGACGAGCCGCAGCCGCGGCAGCGGCCGCCTCCCGCCGAAGAAAGGCCGAATATCCACGTCGGCGCCGCAACAGTCCCGGCGCTCGGCAGACCCAAGAGCCGGAGGAGTCGCCGCCTGCCCCCGGGGTTGAAGCTGGAGCGCCTCCGTCAGCCACTGGGACTGCCGGTAGGAAGGGCACGCCACGCAGCTCGTAAGTATAGAAGCCGTTCGGTGCTTTTAGGGGAGGTACGGTAGAAAGTTTTTGGCTTTAGTGGCACGGTCGCAGTCTCTGAACTCTCCACTGCAGAAACGTGCCGGTTAATATCAAAGTAGGATTTAATATGAACTTTTGTCCGGTTATACACTAGAGCGGCAGTTGCCTTCCACGTTTGTTGCAAGTTGGCTTGTTTAGAAGGGTATTGATTGGCGGATACCTTTAGGGTTGCCAGGTGTCCCCTATTTGAGTGGACAGTCCACTTTTTTCACATTATGTTCACTATTTTGTGGGGAAAAAAATAGTGAACATAATGTGAAAAAAGTGCACTGTCCACTCAAATAGGGGACACCTGGCACAACCCTAAAGGTATCCGCCAATCAATAAGTAAAAAAAGTAGACTGTACAGCTTTAGATTACGTACCATTTCATCATAAAGCTTTTAAATAAAAAAAAATGTCCACTATTTTTTTTCCACAAAATAGTGGACATTTTTTTTTATTCGAAAGCTTTATGATGAAATGGTACGTAATCTAAAGCTGTACAGTCTACTTTTTTTTTTTACTACTTAACCCCACCCCCCCACCCCGCTTGTCCGCTATTTTTTGGAAGCAGACCTGGCAACCCTAGATACCTTTAACTCAATTCTTGCACCCTAACTAAAGTTGTACTAGAATTCTTGTTCCGTGTTACTTTTATTTTCATAGACGTGTATTTTTCATTCCATGTAACATCAGTATTTTGCCTTTTATCCACTAGAGTAAGTTATAGAAAAGTGTCGGTGCCTGTTTGTCTATAGCAGTGATGGCGAACCTTTTAGAGACCGAGTGCCCAAACTGCAACCCAAAACCCACTTATGTATAGTCGGGTGTCAGGTGGGCGTGGCCCATTGGGTGGGTGTAGCTGCGGTGCTAACGGCAGGCTGGGTGGGACTAAAAAGTTCAATCAATCAATTCCAACTTTGCAACATTTCTTTTTCCCCGTGAAAAGTTGACATTGATTGAACCTTTTTTTTTTGTTTTTTTGCACACGACGGCAGAGGCCTAAAGCGAAAAGGTTTTATAAAACCCAGCTAAAGGCCTAGGACTGGGGCGACGGCGCGCGTGCCCACAGAGAGGGCTCTGAGTGCCACCTGTGGCACCCGTGCCATAGGTTCGCCACCACGGATCTATAGCTTTAACCAATTTTCAGTATAGCTGTATGCATCTTTATTTGAAATGAGTTCCATGTATCTAGTAAACCTCAGAGTGAATAGTCCTAAATTTAGATTTTAGATTAGAAATAATCTAAGCTTTAGGTTAGATTATTATTTTTTATTAATTTATTAATAAATTTATAATATAAATTATTTCCTTTATATAAATTATAAAGGAAATAGGAAAGATAGAGGAGGGAAAAGTGTAGGAAAAAGAAAAGGTATTGACTTCCAACTCCCTTTGGTGCAGTAGAATAATAACATCAAATCTCAACTTTTTACTTTTGCATAATAGTATAAACTAGCCATTTCTATAACAACAAACCTATCTAATAGGTAAAACCCAAAATCAAAGTTTCATTTTTTTTCCACCTCAAGCACAAAGTCCAGAAGCTGTTTCCAAGTAGAAACAAAAGTAATTGTGTTTTTTCTTTAATCAAAACAGTCAGTTTAACCATCTTGGGTTAAACATCAACTTTTGCAGCCATTCATCCATTGTGGGTGGGGAGAATATTAGAAAAAACAGATTTACATATCTATTACCATATTTTAATTTTCTTGTATTATGATAGAGGTAAGCATCTTTGATTTCTGTAGGCCTGGCTTCTATGTGTGTAAGGTATATGACTAGAAAAATACACATTTGGGAACTTTTATAAGCATCTACATCTTAATATTGGGCATTGTGCTAATTCACATTGTATGTTTAATTTCTATTTCAGGTGCTTGAATAAAGCAACAGTGAAAGGTAAGATTTAAATTATCTAGCAGAAGGATGGATGGTGATTGTTAAGATATATCATCAAGGGTCAGGAGCACTGAACATATGATAATTGGATGTGAGCGCTTTTATATTGAGGTGTAGAGAAAAGCTTGTGATCCTGCTAATGTACTAATTTGCTATGCTTCTGACTGAATCCGTCTCTGAGCTTGAGATGATCTGGAGAAGGAGATTTCCATCATCCGTTCCCATGATCAAATAATTCCTTCATCTCATTACAATTCAGTACTTCTCCTGGCCTTTCTGGACAGTGGAATCCATTTGAATGGTCTGTCTCGGACAACTACTTGGTTTCTAGCAGATGCTGGGGAGTTTCCTGAGACTCTGGAAAGCAGATCTATCCACTGCTTGATACATAACTGGCAATAGGACATGTTGCTCTGAGCTTGATTGCCACCATCTCTGGCAATCAATTTCAACTGGCGGCTAAGTTTTCTGCAGCTCTTTGGGAAGTAAAATGACATCTGGAGCAAATGCCAGTGGAGGAAAACAAGACGCTAATCTGACTGAGTCTGGGTATGTGCCCATGTTCAAGCCTACACTGTTTCAGGAAGGAAGGCAAAACATGCTTATTTCTCTCCCTTATTTCATTAATGGTCTGCCATTCAGAAGCCTTATTTAAAGTAATTCCTTTCTGGGAAGAGACAAGATGAATCTCTCACATCTGGCTGCTGTGATTAATTTGCGTAGCACTTTGCTGATAAATTGAATCGGAATCTTTAATAGTGACTATAGCACCATGTTATGAAGTTTGGGGCTCTTTTTGGTCTGTGACATCCAAGGAAGTCTAGCTTTTCATTTAGAACTCCTTCTTGCCCCTTGCCCATCCTGGCTGTTGCGAGGCAGCCTGAATCCATAAAATTGTCAATGCTGTTTCTGAGGAGGACAATTTCTGTCAGTGTTAAAGAAGGATGTGGCATTCCCCCCCCCCTTAAGAAACTGTCCTTGGAACTATGGGTTAAGAAAACAACCATTCTGTCTCCAACCTTCCCCTTTGAGAGAGGATTGAAATAATCCACTGAATCTGAATCCTCTGATAATTTGAAGTAGATTATCTGGACCCCTTTCGGTCTAATTTTAGGCCTGGACATGGGAAAAAAACACATCCTTGATGTTGGAATTTAGATGAGATTAGTGCATCCTTCTTCATCCTTTTGGATCTCCAGGTGACTTTTGATATTGTCAAAGAGTTTAGTGTTTAGTGTTTTCAGTGGAGTACCTATGGAATTTTGTGATTGGACACAGTTTTGTAGTGGTTCTACTTCATTTGTTATAGGTAATTTTAATTGGAGAGGCGGTGAGAGGTTGGCTTGGCGTCTCTGATTTATGGTGTACAACAGATATTGGTCCTCTCTCCCATACTTTCTAATATCTACACAAAGTCTACTGGGATAGGTCATGGTTCAGGGTATGCTGATGACATCAGCACCATGACTATAAGGCAGTGGTTCTCAAACAGTTTGGTCTCAGGACACCTTTACATTTTTAAAGATAGAGGACCCCCAAAATTTTGGTTAAGTAGTTTATTAACTTTATTAGAAATTAAAATGGATACATTTTAAAATATTTACTTACTAGACTTTGTGGACCTCCCAGGGCACCCCAAACCCCATTTAAGAACCACTGCTACAGAGGAAATGCCATTGACACCTTGTCCAGTGGTAGGAGGCAGTAAAAGTCTGGCTAGGAAAAAACAGATTAAAGCTGAATCCTAGTAGAACAGAATTACTGTTTTTGCATTCTCTGCTCTGGATTCTCTGTTGATGCTAATGTTGTCTCTAGATGGACAGACACTAGCCTTGAAAGAGTAATTTTCTATTTGGTGTTCCTTCTGAATTTATGTCTTCTCAAACAGCAGATATAGACTGTGACTAGAGAAAACTACCTAGCTTTGTATGGTGCACCAGTTGCACTCTCACCTAGTGCTAAAGGACACAGTTACAATGACTTCCTGATGACATTGCAATTGCTTTAATATAGTTGCTCTTTGAAACCTAAAACTGGACCAGAATGTGATAGACCAGAGGTCCCCAACCTTTTTGGCACCAGGGACCGGTTTCATGGAAGACTATTTTTCCATGGACCGGGGAAGGGAGGGGAGGTTTCAGGATGATTCATTATATTCTAAATTTTCTAAACAAACAAATAATGCACTATATTTCTATTATTATTATTATTATTATTATTATTATTATTATTATTATTATTATTATTATTATTATTATTATTATTACATTGTATTAGATTAGACCAGTGACTTTCTGCTTCTAAGAAAGTGGGAAGGCAAAGAGGCAATCCTAAACTCAGCCTTGCAGCAAAACAAACCAAAGACCCAGCATGTTGAGGAAGTGCTGAGAAAACCATTCAAAAAGAGAGGGAGGGAAAGAGGGAGGTCTCTGTGCAAGCCCAGCAGCCTTGGAAAAGATGCAGATGAGAGAGAGAGAGAGAGAGAGAGAGAGATATTCCCTTGGGGAGACACAGTGCTTAAGGAGAAATGTAGCTTCTCCCCTCCCCCTCCCCCATTGCAAGCTGGGTAGGAGCGCGCTTGGCTTGCAAACTTGAGAGCTGCAAGAAGAAAGTGTGAACACACGCACGTGCGCACACACACCAAATTAAACCATGAAAAGCAGACAGGAAATTGCCAAAACACGAGGCACCTGGAGCACCATCAAAACAAAGCAAAAAAAAACTCAGCGGTCTTAGAAAAGGTGCAAACGAGAGAGATTCCCTTGAAGACACAGTGCTTAAAGTGAAAGGTAGCTTCTCCTTGCCTCTATTTGCATCCTGAGAAAAGACCCTCACAAATACATACCTTCCCCCTCCAATGAGGTTTTGGGGAAGCCCATGGGTGCAAGCTGGGCTGGCGCACGCTTGCCTTGCAAACTTGGTGAAGGGAGCACGAGAAAGAAGAGGAGGAAGAAAAAGGAGGGAGAGGAAGCAGGAAGAGGAGGAGGAGGAGGCAGAAGAAGAGAGAGCACAAGAAGCAAGAGGAGGAAGGACGCTGAGCTCAGAAGTTTCAAGCCAGTTGCAAGCGCAGCCGCTGGAGAACCTTTGCACTGAGCAAGCCGGCTTCTGCCCTGCCGCTCTCCCACCCCTGCCCAGATCCATGCAGACTCACTACATGCCTCCAGCTGCGAGGCCTGGTTCCTAACTGGCCACGGACCAGGGGTTGGGGACCCCTGTGATAGACTGTGTCCTTACCAAAACTGAGAGAATATAACACCAATTTTGCAAGTCCCTCACTGGTAACCAGTGTTAATTGTACCGGTGAGGTATAATTTAAGATGCTGATATTGACCTATAGACAGCCAGCTTGGTGTTGTGATTAAGGCAGGAGGCCAGAAATCAGGAGGTTGTAAGTTCTAATCGTGCTTTAGGCAGCGGGTGACCTTGGACTAGTCAGTATCCAGGTAGTTCCCATAGATTTAAAAAGAACTGATTTGAGCCCCCCCCCCCCAAAAAAAAAGATCTACAAAGCTCTTCTTAGCTTGGCACTTGGGTATCTACAGGACTGATTTTCCAACTCCAGTGGCCCAACTCATTGTCTTAACAGCAGCCTAATCTATGGTTGCCATAAAATTATATTGACAATACAGGCAGTCCTCACTTTCCAGCTACTCATTTAGCAACTATTTGAAGTTATTTGGTGGTGCTGAAAAAAGGAGTTTATGACCAGTACTCAAGCTTGTGACCTCTGTATCATCTCCATGGTCATGTGATCGCAATTTGGGTATTAGCATTTATGATGGTTGCAGCATCTATCAGGTGCCCTTACCTTTACACCTTTACAGCCAGCTTCTAAAAAGGCAAGTCAATGGGGAAGCTGGCAAGAAGTTGCAAGTTGCAGTCACATGATATCCTGCTTAATGACTGTAGTGCTTTGCTTAACGATCACAGCTGGAACATAAGTTGGAAGTCGTCAGGTGATATTTCACTTTACGACAGAGTTGCTAGTCCCAATGGTAGTAAGTGAAGACTATCTGTAATGAGTTTTTCTTGTAGTTGAATGAATACTTGTTCATATTTATTTATTTATTTATTATTTAAATTTATATACCACCCTATCTCCCTTACGGGACTCAGGGCGGTGAACAGGCAATAATAAAAATCACAGTAAATATTACATAAAAGCCTGCTCTAAAATATAAAACCCCTAACAAAACCCAATCAAAACTACCCCAGGCCAGCCGCATGGAACAGATGAGTTTTCAGGGCTCGGCGGAAGAGGCGCAGGTCCGTAATTGTACGTAGGTCGGGGGGCAGGTCATTCCAGAGGGCAGGAGCTGCCACAGAGAAGGCTCTCCCCCTGGGGGTCGCCAGCCGGCATTTGCTGGCCGACGGTACTGTGTTTATACTGTGTTTCCCCGAAAATAAGCCCGGGTCTTATATTTATTTGGGCCAAAAGATCCATTATGGCTTATTGGAGGGTGTCTTATATTTTTCACCACAAGGCCCAGCCGGGCCAGCGCCCCACCCCACCAGGCAACTCAGATTTCCCTCAGTGTGGGAGGAAGGCTTGGGAAACTGCCTTTTCATTTACATTCATCAATAGTGTAATCCGTCCCTTTATTTTTCAAAAAATGATTTGTATTTACCACGATTAGCCTCCTTGATGGCCAATAGGAAAGCGCAGTGTGAATTCTGCGCATGAGCTGTGGAAATACAGACACTTGCACCCTCAAAGCTCATGACACTTCCTTGCTCAGGGAGCACCACTGCTTTACATGAGTGTTCAATTTTGTGGCTCAGCTAAACTCTTCAGCTGCGGCTGGCCGCAGTTCCCATCAGCTTCAGGAAGCCTGGGCGATGGAAACCTTAGGCCAGGCTCCTCGCAGCTGAAGCAGTCCGGTTTGCCCCGGGTCAGGTTGGTTGTTGCCGGAGGCGTGGCCCATCCCTGTCCTCCAGCTCCGCTGCACATGCTGGATGAGCCTCCCACAACGGCCAACCTGACCCTGGGCGAGCTTACAGAGAGAGGCTGCGCGTTGCAGGAGGACGACTACAGAGGGTGGATCCCTGGAGGCGCCGAGCGCTGTTTGGGTTAGTTCCATTTTTATGAGCTTTTTAAGGTTTTCTCCCAATTATATTTTAAAACTTAACATAATTGCTATTTTTTTTTCCACAGAGTAATGTGAAACATAATGTTACAGGTAGTCCTCGAGTTATAAATGTAATGGAGCCTGCCCATTACACTCGTAACTCAAAAACTCGTAGAGTGGACCTCGTACCTTGAAGGAGATCACTCCCTTGCTCGTTAAAACGCACGCAGCTCATTAAGCAAACATGAGGTATCTCAGGATGGGGAAGGCCATGGAGGGCCTATTGATGGAACAGGCCCCCAAGGCTTCCCCGATCCACTAAGATACCGCACGCTTCCCCCTCTCTTCCTGCCATGGCAGACTCACCTGGAAAAGATCCGTCTCCTCTCTGCTGCGGTTCCTGCTGCCACCCGGATCTAAGGCCAGGGAAGACTTCGGCGACCCAATCTGGGCTCTGGAGGCCTTTTCCAGGATGCTGCCGCCTGGATCTGAGGCCGTCGAACACTTCCGCAACCCGCCACGGCCAAATCCGGATTCCAGAGGCCTTTTCCAGGCCGCTGCTGCCCAGATTTGAGGCTGGGGAATGCTTCAGCACCCCCTCTGCGGCCCAATCCAGGCTCCAGAGACCTTTTCCAGGCTGCTGCCACCCGGATTTGAGGCCGATGAACGCTTCCATGCCTCTCCATGGCTGGATCCAGACTCCAGAGGCCTTTTCCAGGCCACTGCCGCCTGGATTTGAGGCCAGGGAATGCTTCCGCATCCTCCCCACCGGCCCGATCCGGGCTTCGGAGACCTTTTCCAGGCCACTGCCGCCCAAATCTAAGGCTGTGGAATGCTTCTGTGCCCCCCCTCCCCCCGGAGGCCCGATCTGGGCTCCAGAAGATTTTTCTGAATAACTATTCATGTTATTTTCAAATTAATAACTCCTGTTTTTTTGATTGGATATAGTTAATTACAGCATTCTGCCCACTTGTGACAATTATTCTGAGTTATTTTTCTCAGAATATTTAACAAGTAAAGCCTCTCTTGCTTTGTTAATTATGATCTGGATAACATAGGCTAATAGGATCTGAAACTACTAGTTGCTCTGTGGGACAAAGCCCTGAAGAGAAAGGAACGAGACCTTCTTAGATAAAAATTTCCCTTCTTGCCCTGTTGGGAGCCTCCTAAAAACCTGTTTGTTCTTCAGAAACAAACAAACAAATGAATGGCTTTGCCTTTCTAAGACAGTTAAATACTTCTTTGATCTGTTTCAGCTCTTTGATACTAAAAACTCAGAAATTTCCTTTCTTGATCCAAGTGTATTTTATATATATTTATATCACAGGTCCCAAAGAAGAAACAGAGGAGAAGGAAATTGGTGCCTCAGTCACTACAACTAAACCCAGCCGGAGTTGGCGTAGCAACAGGGCTACTACTACCGTTCAGCAATGCGATGCAGAGAATTCCCGGAGTTCCAGATCAAAGACTGGGTCCCTGCAACTCATTTGCAAATCAGAACCAAATACAGACCGGCTAGAATTTGGTATGGTGTTTTTTATTACTGGGAAATAAAACAATAGTATTCTCAATGAGTCTGTGTAAAACTTATAATAATTATAAAGTCACACATGTTCTATTGTGCCAAAAAGATTGTTAATAGAAAGATAATTTTGGTTAATCACATGCAACAGAATATATTCCAAAACTTTAAAAGCAAAATTATTCACTGAGCAATATATACATTATTTTACTATTATATTTGTCTTGAGCAACATTTTCCTCTATTTCAGGATTTTTCCAAGCCCGATCGGGCCATGGGGGGGCTGCAGCAGTGTCCCCCGGCCTCAGATCTGGGTGGCAGTATCGTGAAAATGGCCTCCGGAATCCAGATCGGGGTGCAGAAGCGTTCCCCGGCCTCACATTTGGGCAGCAGTGGCCTGGAAAAGGCCTCTGGAGCCCGAATCGGGGCGCGGAAGCATTCTTCAGCCCCAAATCTGGGTGGCAGCAGCCTAGAAAAGGCCTCCGGAGCGCGGATAGGGCCGCTGGGGGGGCATGGAAGTGTTCCCTGGCCTCAGACCAGGTTGCAGCGGCCTGGAAAAGGCCTCCGGAGCCCCGATCCAGCCTCCAGAGACATGTGGAAGCGTCCCCCAGCTTCAGTTCCGTTCTCTGTTGCAGAGAACAGAGGCCTAAAGTACCATGAGATCACACGAGATCAGTTGCGTGAGATCTCGCCCCGCTGATCTCGTGTGATCTTGCGTTACTTTAGGCCTCGATTCTCTTGAGAACGCGCCAAAGTCTGGAGCAGCCAAGAAAACGAAGGATTTTGATCTTCGCAGGGAGAGTATTGAAGGTCTGGTGCCTAGGGAGACCAATGGGAGGAAGGGAATAACCAGGGTGAATGTTGCAGAGCCACTGCTGTCGCTCTTAAGGGGAAACGACTGCTGTGGTGCTGCAATATTCATAACTTTGGGACTTGTTCATAAGCACCAGGGGGCGCTCATCACGTATCTTTGAACTAGCATTAAGTGAACGCTTGTAACTGAGGGATTACCTGTATAAGACATACTCAGATCTCAGAGCCTTTCTAACACCTTCACTTATAATATTGTAGCTTTCTTTTCTTTCTTTTTTCAACCCATTTTTTTTACCTGTTTCTTATGTAGCCATTCCATTGCCTTTCTGGTTAATATATTCATAATCCATTTATTTAAATAAAATATAAATAAATCATTACGGTATTCTAAAATAAAACTTAGAACTTCTATTGCCTTTAAGATAAGTTATATGCTGTATTCTTTTGTGGATGTGGGATGGAAGGATTGATCAGCATCTTCTTGGACTTGCTGGTTCTGCTAGCCCAGGGGTAGGCAACCTTGGCTCTTTTATGACTCGTGGACTTCAACTCCCAGAATTCCTGAGCCCGCATGGCTCAGCTTGGAAACCTCTCCCTTTCCCCCTCAGCGTGGCTGGCTCAGGAATTCTGGGAGTTGAAGTCCACGAGTCATAAAAGAGCCAAGGTTGCCTACCCCTGGGCTAGCCAGTTAGGATTTGAAATGAAATGCCGCTAAGTAGTTGATTTCAGGAAAACTTTAGCTTTGTATCCAGGTAGTCCTTGCTTAATGACCATTTGTTTAGAGACTGTTCAAAGTTACGACACTGAATAAAAGCAACTTACAATTAGCACTCGTACTTACTGTCACAGTATCACTGTGGTCATGTGATCGCAATCAGGTGCTTGGCAACCAGCTTACGTTTACAACAGTTGCAGTGTCCTGCAGTCATATGATTGCCATTTGCGATCTTCCCAGCCAGTTCCCAACAAGCAAAATCGATGAGCAAAATCAGGAGACACAAGTCACAGTCAAGTGAATTCTTTTATCTTAACCATAGGAAAAAAAGATCATAAAATCAGGTCCAGTCATTTAATTGCTGCACTGCTTAACAATGAATTTTCCAGCCCCTATTTGTAGTCATGTTGAAGACTACTTGTAAATACTTATTTGTAAAATACTAGTAACGAATGGGTGATCAGTAAATTGAAAGTCTTATTTCTCTGGAAAGCAAACATTCAGGAAACCAATATAGAAGTTAAACATATTTTATTTAAAAACAAAACTCCCTTTTTATGACCCTGTAATCCCTTAATTCGGGGTAGAGTTTGAGCGATTGGATGGAGCTGAGTGTTTACTGGCCGGATGCTCTTACTGACGCCATGCAGAGTTCGCAGAAGCTATTTTTTTCTTTGCACCCTAGGAGAGAAACATCTGCCCGTTACCTAGGATTCAACTCTCAACTTTCAAGTGGGAGGCAAGGGTCTTCACCACAAGGCCACCACGCTGCTCTCTTTATCTAAAAAAAAAAATTGAATAACAAACCAGAAGCTTTTCGTAGAGGTTTTTTTTTATTGTCTGCAGTAGTATTCAGAATCAATTTTTTATGATTTGTCTTTTGCATTACTGTTGTGTTGCATGCCTTCATTAGGGTGGGTAAAAATTTAGAAGTAATTATGAGCTTGAACTTTATTAGGTACAGGCAATTTGATACAATTGACAAAGTTGTATTAGAATGTTATGTCCAGTCCTGGTTATATTTAGGTAACAGAAAGAAGGTGTATAAAATAAATATTCATGTTATTTTCAAATTAATAACTCCTGTCTTTTTGATTAGATATAGTTAATTATAATATTCTGCCCAGTTGTGACAATTATTCTGAGTTATTTTTCTCAGAATATTTAACAAGTGAAGCCTCTCTTGTTTTGTTAATTATGATCTGTATAACATAGTCATAGGCTAATAGGATATGAAACTACTAGTTGCTCTGTGGGACAAAGCCCTGAAGAGAAAGGAACGAGACCTTCTTAGATAAAAATTTCCCTTCTTGCCCTGTTGGGAGTCTCCTAAAAACCTGCTTGTTCTTCAGAAACAAACAAACAAATGAATGGCTTTGCCTTTCTAAGGCAGTTAAATACTTCTTTGATCTGTTTCAGCTCTTTGATATTAAAAACTCAGAAATTTCCTTTCTTGATCCAAGTGTATTTTATATATATTTATATCACTGACGCAAAAGAAGAAACAGAGGAGAAGGAAGTTTCCACTACTGCGGCAGCTGATGCCTCAGTCACTACAACTAAACCCAGCCGGAGTTGGCGTAGCAACAGGGCTACTACTACCGTTCAGCAATGCGATGCAGAGAATTCCCGGAGTTCCAGATCAAAGACTGGGTCCCTGCAACTCATTTGCAAATCAGAACCAAATACAGACCGGCTAGAATTTGGTATGGTGTTTTTTTATTACTGGGAAATAAAACAATAGTATTCTCAATGAGTCTGTGTAAAACTTATAATAAATAAATATAAAGTCACACATGTTCTATTGTGCCAAAAAGATGGTTAATAGAAAGATAATTTTGGTTAATCATATGCAACAGAATATACTCCAAAACTTTAAAAGCAAAATTATTCACTGAGCAGTATATACATTATTTTATACGTATATAATATACACTATTATATTTGTCTTGAGCAACATTTTCCTCTATTTCAGTTTAGAGGCTTAACATACATCACTTTAACACAGTAGCATATCAATATGTGTTTGCATAAGTACTGATATGTAAGCTTATCAGATTTCTGCATCTAAATGTGTTTCTTTTTTAGAAGTTACTGAAGAGCCTTCATCTCCAACTAGAATCAGGTAAGCAATTATACAGTTGCTGGAAAATTAGTTAGGATACAAAATACCCTGGTTCATAAACAGTAGTTTTTAAACTATAAAGTTGTCCTTGAGTTGAACTTAATTCTTGGTGACTGATTGGTCACAACCATGGGGTTTTCTGGACAGTATTGCAGAAGTGCCTTAGGATTGCCATCTTCTAAGATGTTCTTTAACTTTTGAGTATAGTTTATAGTATTTAGTTCTCTACCCAAGTAGTAGTCAGGCCTGATTTCTGCTTAGCTTCCAAGTTCAGATGCCACCAGGTGCTAGGAGAATAGAAGTTCAGTGAAACTTTGTTTTGATCTTTTGATGGGAATGTGTGTCTGTGCCTAAATGATTATTAAATACAAAAGTATACCATTGCTGAAATTTAGAGAGTGTTACCATTATGCAGGTAATATAAAATTATATCATTTGTGGCAAAATGACTATATGGAGATTTTCAATCATCCAGGTCATGGTTGTCCCAAAGCTGTTTTTCCAAAAGACAACTGGACTTTGTTAGTTTTTTTTGTTTGAAAATGTTTTGCTTCTCATCCAAAAAGCATTGGAAAAAGTACCTTTAGGGTCATATGTGGCAATATTTGTCATATTGATGACATGCAAATTGTCACATGTAAATTTCATGAAATGCTTCATCCAAGATACTTTGCATTCAAGAACTTGTGTGTTATTTCTGGAGGCTGTCAGGATCATAATTTGCTCAGTTGCATTTGAGGAATGCTAAATGAGGTTCCATTAAATTGAGTCTTCACTTATATAATAAATATCTGTTAAAGTAGTGAATAGATTCATTGTTATGGGAAAGAACCTAGTTGCAGCATATACAGCCCAGGAGTTTATCTTGTTAAAATGATTTAAAATAGTAGTTTTATTTTTCTCTTGCCTCTGTCATCTTCAGAGGTGTGCTGTAGGCTGTATTCAATAACCAGGTAAACACTTCACTTCCTGATTTAGAGGAATGGTTGTTTTTAACTCCAGGATGTAGGGGGGTGTGTGTGTGTGTTTTGTAAACTTCAGTGACTACATATTTCCTGAATAAGGAAATCCCATGGAATGAACACATAATCAATGAATTCTCCTGCAAGACTATTGTAGAATCCTTATAGTGCAGTTTCATAGGAACTCTAGTGTCATATTTTCTCTAACATAAACTTGACTCTTTTGAAATTACAGAATTGTTGAACGTATGTCTGCTGTATCTGAGAAAGCTTATTCTCTGGAGTCTTTAGTGCTCTCTGAGCTTGGTTGTTTTCATGCAGTTCTTTCCTTGTCCGTCTGGGTAACGTCTTTGTTGCTAGGAGCGAGTGGCGTTTACAGCAGGGAGGACTCTACAGTTCAACCCTGAGCTGAATATATTCTCTTGTATTGAAATCTTATTCCATTATACCAGGATCTTATTTCTTTATACCTGTTGTGGGGAAAATGTCCAGAAAGATTCAGGTCTGTGTTCTAGTGACACTTGCACTATAACTGACCATAATAAGCTGATGTCTGTCTGTAGGTATATAAATGTTCTAAGCGGATGACAAGCTCAGTTGTGTTTTTTCTTCTGTGCCTTAAGTTATTGCCCAATATTTTAGGAATACAAAAAAGATGTCCTTACAGGCTAAAAAAATTGTTAGAAAGTAAGGTCTAAATGTTCTGCTTATATTTAGTAAATCATGTTGTTAAATTAATTGAGCTGTTTTCTAATATGATTCCTTATTGGATGAATATGTCCTTTTTAGCACATGTCCTGGAAGAGATCGGTTTGTATTAATCGAGGGCTGGATGTCTATATATTCATGGAAAAATGGTATTCAGTATTTTCCCTTTTCTTTCTCATTCTCAAGTGATGAAGAAGAAATGCTCATCAGTGAAGAAGAGGCTCCCTTCAAAGACGATCCCAGGGATGAAACTTACAAACCCCATTTAGAGAGGTGCTCTATTTTATTTTCAGTACAGAAAGCAATTGTATAGGCCACGGGTAGGCAACCTTGGCTCTTTTATGACTCGTGGACTTCAACTCCCAGAATTCCTGAGCCAGCATGACTCAGCTCGGAAACCTCTCCCTTTCCCCTCAGCATGGCTGGCTCAGGAATTCTGGGAGTTGAAGTCCACACGAGTCATAAAAGAGGCGAGGTTGCCTACCCCTGGTATAGTCACTTCAAAACAAGATGGGTAGCAAATAAATTTAATTAATTAATTATTGTCAGTCTAGCCTGTTGAAAAATAATAAACTATCTCATTGGTAGAACTCTTAGTATTCTGTTATGTTTCTGCTATTATGGGCAAATAGACTATTTTTAAATAATTAAGACCAGGACTATGCATATTTAAAATTGCAGTTATGACAAATACCAAAAAGAAATCCATGTTGAACTGTCTAAAAACTTCAGTATGACTTTTAACTAGAAAGTATTTATGTTCTTGGATACAGTATGTAATATATAATGGTTATCTGCAGAGATGCTCCAAAGCAAAGGAAAAAAACTGGGAAGGGAAAAGAAGAAAAAGAGAAACAGAAAGAGATTAAAGTGGAGGTGGAACTTAAAGAAGAAAGTGAGTTTCGAGAAGATGAGGATCCGCCTAGGAAGTGAGTATCTGAGTATTAGAGGCTGTGAATTAGCGTAGCCAGTCCTCTAATCCTCAGTAATACCAAGACTTAGAAAAAAAACCTAAAGGCCTGCCAATGCTTTAATTATAACTGGAATTCAGAAATAATTCTTACGTTTTTAACTTTATATAAAGTTTGTAATTAAGCAGTTTTGTAGATTTTCAGAGAGAGATTGATTCCCTGAAAACTGTGGTCCTATTATTTGTGGAGAGCATCCATTTGGGGTTTTAGGATCCAATCTGGGTCGGTCACCGTGAGCAAAGGTTTTATCTTTCGAGCTTTTGAACTCGTGCTGAAGACCATCCTCAGGGAATTTCCCTGTGTGCTTTGGGCTGTTCTCTGTGTGGTATTTATATGGTGCCTGTTGTGTGTAGCTTTATAGATGTAGATTGGGGTGTTGATGGCTGGCTATTAAGTCTTTGGCTATTGTTTCCTTGTGCTGTCAAGCCCTTGCCTCCTAAGTACTTGATAAGCTGGGAGTAAATCAACTAAGATTGTTGGACGAGCAGGCACAAAAACAGCCTGGGAAGTGATTGAAGCCTGGGGCTTCATTGAAGAGGGGCACATTTTCCAGGCTTCAATCACTTCCCAGGCTGTTTTTGTGCCTGCTCGTCCAACAATCTTAGTAGTTGCAAAATTGAAAATATGTCCTTGTTTATGCAGTGTGAGGCTACCAATAAGTTTGGGTCCCCTCTCATTCCATCCCATCATATAGGATACAGAATAATGAACGAGATATGGAGAGGCAGGTTGAATCGTAGTATTTTTTTTTCCAGATCTTTGTCACAGTAAGAGCAATTCAACAATGGAGCATACTAGTTCTGGATGTGTTGAGTTCTCTTTTACTATATATCTATTCAGATTGAGAGACTGTGCAGGGCAACCATTTATCAGGAATGCTCTATTCCTACATTGTTCTGGGGATGGTTCTTGCTGGGCAAAATACCCTTCAGTTCTGTTGTTTTATGACAAGATGGGAGAAATTTATGTAATAATATATGAGATTGGCTAGGGAGCCAAGCTGTTCTGCATTGTAGAGATATTGTACTGCTACAATTAATCTCCAGCATGTAGGGAGTGATATACCTGGTTGCTTGAGAATTAGATACATTAAAACAGGTTCTATGCACATTAAATAAATGGTACATATTTACGGAACTAAGATGGTTTGTGTAGAAACTAGTTTCGTATTCTTGCATTTTCTTTAGTGGTGGATTTTGGTATATTTGTGTATTGTATAACTTAAGAATTCAATTAAACATCTGCAGTTATGCTTTCATTTTCACGTTTCACTTTGTCGTGATGTTTCAGGAGAGGAAGGCGGAGAAAAGATGACAAAAGTCCACGACTTCCTAAAAGAAGGTAAGTTGTTTTTGTATTGCTTAAAAAGGTAATCTAGTACAAGTCCAGTTATCTAATTAATAATTATTTAATAATATATTCATCTTTAAAGGGCCTTCTCTTGCTTTTTCTTAGTTTTGTGTGGAAGTAATGCGATAGCAAATAGATGTTAGATGCCTAGTTCATCAGCTAATTGCAAAAGAGCCATACCTTGGGTGATACCTTCCTAAACTGCATTGCAAGCCTGCATCTACAGATCTTTCAGTGTTATGAATATATTATATTTTCAGGAATTATTAAATTCAGTCTTCCTATGTATTTGTTAGACATGATCATCTAGGAAAAAAAGCTAGAAACTATACAATTTATTACACCTATAACTGAATTCATAGCATCAAAACTGTGTTGAATAAGTCACAAAAACATAGCAAATTCCATAAAGTTGATAGCAAGCCAACAATTTAAAGGGATAATTTTCACAACTTGTTGTTCCCAAGAACTATATTAAGCTCTGTTTGACAATTTAATCTTCTAAAGAAAGGGCTGAAAAATTGTGTGGAACAAAGCATAAGCAGAATACAACATTCTTTCTTCCAGTGGATTTTAAAGACTGTATTTATTTTAAATTATTTGTATTTAACATGTATTATATATTAATGAAGAAATTAAACCATTTAATGTGGTTTTTAACACTGCTGAGCTCTCGCAATACGCAAAATTATTATTAGAAAGGATACTGTGTTACAGGCAGTTCTTGCATAATGACCAGTCACTTAGTGACAGTTTAAAGTTATAATAGACCCTCCAAAAGCTACTTATGACTCAGTTCTGGAGTTGTGATGGCTACACATTCCCCCCCCCCCATGGTCACATGACTACCTTTTAGGCATATGGCAACTGGCTCACTTATAGTTGCAAATTGAGAACTACCTGTATATAATATTTGTCAAAGTTGTGCTGTTTTCTCTTTATTGCTCATCTGTGTGCATTTTAGGAAGAAGCCTCCAATACAATATGTACGTTGTGAAATGGAAGGATGTGGCACAGTTCTTGCACACCCTCGCTACCTACAGGTAAGAATAATATTTACAAGCAAAGGAAGGAAAAAGAGATGCCCTTCTTTATTCTCTATAAATTTCTTTTTCTGTTTTGTGGACTAGCCTAAAAAACATTGCAACAATTCTCTGATGCTCCAAATTCTAAACGCCCCAAATCCCAAATGCTTGTTTCATACCAGGGCACGACTTAACTTTTCAACCCTGTTCATGATTCTTTCTCCTAAAATGCTAAATTGTAACTTATTTATTCTGGCTACCGTTCAAGGTTGATTCAGCCTTCCATCCTTCTGAGGTTGGTAAAAATGAGGGCCCAAATTGTTGGGGCAAGATGCTGACTCTGTAAATTGTCCAGAAAGGGCTGTAAAACACTGCAAAACTGTATATATGTCTTAAGTGCTATTGCTACTTTTTTCATAACCTTTCACCTCTTCTTTTTCCCGCTCTGCTATTACATTTCATTAATTTTATTATCAAATCCCACGTTACACTAACCAGGATTCCTTGATCTTGTCCTGGTTTGACATTAGTCGTACCCAAACCTTCCATTATCCACCCTATTCATCACATGAACTATTCATTTTTCTTTATCTTTTTTTCTTTAGCATTTGAATATGCCATTTCTTTTGCAATTATTAATGTATCTTCCTCTGAGTTCTAGACTATTGGAAAGTACCTTTTATTCTCATAGTTTCAATATTCTCACATCTAAATCTTATTGCGGAGTCTAGATTCAAAAAATTTCACAAAGATGAGAAAGACCTTCATTGTTAGATTTTT
>NW_015388517.1:253342-278342 GCF_001527695.2 Protobothrops mucrosquamatus
TGTGTTCCTATTAAAAGAGCCAGTTTAGTGTTGTGATTAAGGCATCAGGCTAGAAACCTTGAGACTGAATTTTAGTTCTGCTTTAGGCATGAAGTGAATGACCTTGAACCAGTCAGTCTGTCACATCCTTTTGAAGTCTTCCCCAGAAAATTTGGCCAGGAAGTTTCCAGGAATCAACATTAAGTCAAAGAGACCAAAAGAGAGAGAAAATGTTCCTGTTCTACAAAATCTGTACACATAACATTTCCAGCATATGTTCTTTAAGTTCTTCATGTTTTAATCTGTATATTTATATTGAAATATAAGGTGGCTATTAGAATATTAGATGTGTTTACCACATTTTTGTATTAAGATCGCAGGTAATAAAAATACAGAGTTTTCTTTGTTTTCAGCATCATATCAAATATCAACATCTGCTGAAAAAGAAATATGTATGCCCTCATCCCTCTTGTGGGAGACTTTTCCGGCTCCAGAAACAACTGTTGCGGCATGCCAAACATCACACAGGTAATACGGATTGCAAAGAAAATCCCCACACTGTCTCCTTAAGGAGGAAAGTAAATTTCTTATTAAATAGCCAAGTCTTTAGATATAAAATGCAAAGCTGATGCAGATTGCTTGATGACAGATACACAGATGTTGTTTTGTGGCTATATTTAAAATGAGTATGATTCATACTGAAGGATGCAGTTAGGGTGTTACTGCTTCCAGTCTTTTAATATTTCCTTTCCTCGGTTCTTTTAGCACTGATAGAGATAAGAATAAGTTACACTGATTCTGATCTTCATAATATAAGAGATATTACGCAATGAATTATTTGCAATTGATATAAATAAGGAGAATACAGCATGTTTAAAGCGCTCCATGGCATCGGACCTGGGTATCTCCGAGACCGTCTTCTGCCGCAGATTGCCTCCCATCGACCGGTACGCTCCCACAGAGCGGGCCTCCTCAGGGTGCCGTCGGCCAAACAGTGTCGGCTGGCGACCCCCAGGGGGAGGGCCTTCTCTGTGGGAGCCCCCACCCTGTGGAACGAACTCCCCCCAGAGATCCGGATTATTCCGGATCTCCCCTCCTTCCGCCGTGCCCTCAAGACATGGCTTTTCCATCAAGCGGGATTGGCCTAGGGGGGGATTTTATAGGGATTTTAAAGGGATTGTATAATTTTAAATCTAATACAGGTCATTTAATATATATTTTAATTTGGCTTTTAGATATTTATTGTATAGTACTGTTTTTATTTACCTGTAAGCCGCCCTGAGTCCCTCGGGAGAAGGGCGGGGTATAAATTAAAGTAATAATAATAATAATAATAATAGGAAATCAGATAATTGGAGTAGACTGCTTATTTGACAGAAGTCACTTTTGACAAGCTTGAGCAGTACTGTCTACCTTCCTTGTTTTTTAATCTTCCTGTTTCGAAATCAGAACTCCCTTAGGTAATATATGAATAGTTTGAAGGAATATAAGCAAAGAGGAACACATTTCCATTAAGATATGTATAGCTGCTTTTATTAAACTGGTGATCTCTTGGTGTAAGCTTCAATTTCCATAATTCCATTGGTATATGAAAAGCAATGGTCCCACTGTCATTGAACAATGAGCATTATGATCCTCTGTACCTTCATGTACTCTGAATGAATATATGCTTTTATTGGCACAGTGTGGTGGAATCACCAGCTAAAGGAGAGGGGGGAGCAAAGAGGTATGTCAGTGTGGAGTTGCCCCATGACAGGAAGTGTTATGGACCAGACTAGTGAAGTCTTATCTACTGGTTCCCAAGGGAATTCAGCCAGTCTGGCAAGACTCTTGTAATATAGATCAGTGTTTCTCAACCTTGACCATTTTAAGGCATGTGGACTTCAACTCCCAGAATTCCACAGCCAGCAATGCTGGCTGTGGAATTCTGGGAGTTGAAGTCCACATACCTTAAAATTGTCAAGGTTGAGAAACACTGATATAGATGACCTACAATAAAGACCAATAAAGGAGGAGAGTATTTGTAGCTCAGGGTTGAATTGAGAGGGGTCCCTGGTACTTCTCTGAGCTTGGTTGTTTTCTTGCAGACATTTCATTACTGAAACTGGGTAACATCATCAGTGCACTGATGCTGTTATCTAGTTTGGGTAATGAAATGTTTGCAAGAAAATAACCAAGCTCAGAGAAGTACCAGGGATGCCTCACTACAAATAAAGAAGCTGCATTGGCCTATTCAAAGAGTTCTGGTTCCTTGTGCCTAACACACAGAACGAATAATATATGTAGATCTTTCAAATATAATGAGAAAGATTTTAATTTATTTCCCTTCTTTCGAGAATGAAGAAAAAACTAGAATATATAAATCTCAGAATAAGAATGGGACTTTCCCCATAAGATTCTATTTGTATTTGAGAAAAACTTCCTCATCGCTATTAGAAAATCATATTTATCCTTTTAATGTTTTAAACTATTAACCTTAATGCTGTGATTAGGAACATAGCAGATTCCTATTGAATGGATATGGATTTGGATTAGATTCAGGTTTTGATGTAAAATACTATGTGCTGCTTTATAGATCAAAGGGATTACATTTGTGAATACTGTGCCCGTGCTTTCAAAAGTTCCCACAACCTGGCAGTTCACCGAATGATCCACACAGGGGAGAAGCCATTGCAGTGAGTAGTGTCCTTGATCTTGCCTATTTTTGTCATGAGGGATCAAACCAGCTCTATCGATAATTTCTTTTCCTTTACATTTTTCATATATTATTCTGATGAATGAATTGTCCTCTGCTCCCTCTCATTTTTCTGTAGATGTGAGATCTGCGGATTCACCTGCCGGCAGAAGGCCTCATTAAACTGGCACATGAAAAAACACGATGCAGATACCTTTTACCAGTTTTCATGCAATATATGTGGAAAGAAGTTTGAGAAAAAAGACAGCGTTGTAGCACATAAAGCCAAGAGTCACCCAGAAGTGCTTATTGCTGAAGCACTGGCAGCCAACGCAGGGGCTCTCATTACCAGCACTGACATCTTGGGTTCTGATCCAGAGTCTATTGTCCAACCCACTGATGGCCAGGGCCTTCCCCTTCTTCCAGATCCCATTGGAAACACCACTCCTGGAGAGTGCCTATTGCTGAACTCTGATGGGATGCCTAAGGCATACTGCAGTGGGGGTAACCGGGTCAACCTGATGGCTGATGGAAAAATATTTGTTGGCAGTGCTAGTGGTGAGAATACAGAAGGGCTGGTCATCAGTACAGAGATTCTTGGAGCTACCACTGAAGTCCTAATTGAGGATTCTGATTCTACAGGACCTTAGTGGGAGAGGAGCACATGTGTATCGGGACAACTTGAACTTGTATTTAAAAGAATAAATGGGGAGAAGCAACTTATTCAACATAGAGAAACTAAACATAAATAAATTGCTAGTCAGATAACTAAAGGACCTGCCCCCTCCCCCTTCTGCCCCAGCTCACCCCTTTCTTGCAGAGTGGATCACTACACTACATTTTTTTTCACTTGTTTCCTTCTTGGAGAGGAATGTTGCCTTTACACAGAGATTGATAAAGCAAAAGAATCCTTGCAATGCATGGGAGGGAAGCAGCTAGAGCCTATCCCTCTCCCAGCTCTTCCAAAGTAAGCAAACTTCCTGCTTCTTGACCATATTGCAAGATTGAAAATGCTGACACTCTGGACCAATATTTCATTCTTGAAACTGTATTCTGTTCCTCCAGTTGTATCAACCTGTTCTATGCATTACTAAATTCTGACCCTTGCAAGCTCTTACTTTTCATTTTAGGGCTTGGGATATAGCTTGGCACTTTAGAACCCCCTCCTTAGGATGAGCTGTAAAACAGCGTATTTTCCCCCATGTTTTGTATCTTCCCATCCGTAAGAAAAGAGAAGGGATCTTGAAATGTTGGTGCTTGCTTTCTGAAAGAGGAGCGCCATCTTTCTATATAATTGCTCTGGTGCAAAATACCTACGGGAGAATCAGAATGGGTGCTAGGCTTATAAAAGAAAACTTGCACTTTGTACATGTCTTTTTTTTTGTGATGAATTCCTTATTTATTTGCCTTCTTAAAAGGGGCCTATTTTAGTTGCTGTCTAGAGAATGTTTTTGTTTCAAAACTGAACATCCTACGCAAGGGATATAAAACAGAATGGGCTTCTTCAGCAAACCATGTTTAGGAATTCTTATTCAGTCTGAGTGAAGGAAATACTTGTGGAGCAGGATAGGTCTTTAGCACCCTCTCTAGTGAACTGTGAGGCTCCTGTTTGCTTCAGCATTTATTGTTTAAGGATGTAATGGCTGTTCAAGAAAATGGTGTCATATATTCCCTCACTAACTTCCTTGCTATTTGCTCACTTACACTGTGGTGCTTTTCTTTTCTCTCTGACGTTGATGGGCTAATGCCATTAACAGGAAGCTTTGTCTTGAAGAAGTTATATTAACTGTTTTAAAGAGCCTTGGCTGCTAACATGCTCTGCCTCGTGAGACTTTGATATAATTCTTCAAACTTCCTTTAGGGACATTATTTGATTTAGAGTGGTAACAGCACCAGCTTTACTCTGCATTATATCCACTATTCCCAAATATATGCAATTGTTTCTGTGGAATTTGACTTATCACCAGACAGGTCTAGATTTGGAGGGGAATAGTGTTAAAAATATATAGAAATACCTTAAAGATATATTTAGCACATGATTTACATAAACTCTTCTCTTACCTGAGAGCTTATGATGGTACAATATCCTGGTAGTACTTCTCTGTTAATGATCTGACATGTTCATATGATCAAGAAGTAAAATGAATTTGCAATTTAGACTTTATTCTGGAGCTGTATCCTGTATAGTTCTAAACCCTGCTATGTAGTGCTAGCTGGCGTTAATTACAATTATTCCCAGCAGATCTTTTTACAGTGCTAATTATTTGGAAGGAAGACTTATAATTTGTTACATTGAAGCCAAGAATCAACTGGGTCTAAAGTGAAGCAGTTACTGCAGTCCAGTACATACTTTCTGTGACTCCTGCCCGGATGCTTGGCAGCCATTCAGATATATAACGTGTAGGTGTCATTGCATGCAGCTCAGGACTGCATGTTCCGCAAGACTGCTACTGCTACAAATTGTGTGATTAAAATTGATGCGAGAAAAGTATTAGGAGCCAAAAACATGTACATACTACTGAGGAAACTGACTTCTGTCTTGATTACAGTATGCAGTATTTTGCTAGCGTAATGAACAAATTACAATATGAACCCTGTTTTGCAAATTACTTGAAGTATTTATTCTGTTTGGCTATCAATCTCTTGTCTGTTTCTAGCCCCCCCCCCCTTCATTGGATGCAAGTGTGGTTTTATTAAAATAACAATCTTATATTTAGCCAGGATAGCCATCTGCACTCTAGGTGAAAACGTCTAATTTAGATTTGTGATGACTGTTTATCAACCAATAATAATTCCTTTAAAGTTGTTCCCATCATAAGCATGCAGTTTCAATTACAGCTGCAGCAAATTATTTGTATTTTCTTCTAGTAAATCCCCCCCCCTCTTTTTTTTTCCTTCGCGGGAAGAAGCATGCTGCTGGGAATTGAACTTGTATAATTTTCCCTCTACCAGATGGATAGTTTACAGTAACTCATTTAACATTGTTCCACTCCATATACAGTTCCGTAGTCTAGTAATATCTATTAGCTCACTCTGGTTCTCTAAGAGTTGGACTCCTTCCTGTTAATATTAAAGGATAGTTCAGATCACTTTTTGTCAGAGGTTGACAAAAAAGAGCTTTTTTTGTCATGTGAATAAGAATTCTCTTTTTAGCCCTTTATTTTAGTACAACCAACATAACTGGTGAGAACACGAGGCTTAGATGGTCTTCAAGGACTAGTCTTCTATTGTGTGAAAAGTACTCCATCTACTTCAAATAGTTTCTGAAAAATGGCACAATGCTGAAGTCTTTGCAGCTGGAAAGAATTGTCAGATCTCTGGTAATATGGTAGTGAAGACCAGGGAGAACTGCACTAGCATTGTGAATCCTACCAGAGAAAGGACAGGATTTGCAATTTTTAGCAGAACTACCTGAAGTAGTAGCCACTGAGTGGCAACAGACCTGTGTTGCATTGTGGCACACCCTATTTTTTAGAGTTAAATAACAGATGGTTGAGTGAACAAGTCTTTGATTCCTTAAAAGCCTTGTTGTGTAAAAAATTTCCAGAAAGCGATAGTGGAAGTTTAGATGGGTGCCAGGATGGAGGGGCAGTGATCCATGTTCATAAAAGGTTTGTGTACACAGAAGTAAATAAAACAATTAAAAGGGATGCTTTGTTTTTTCATGTCATGTCTTTAAATTCAGGAAGCCATAACCAAAATAAATACTTAAAGGGAAAAGCAGTCTGTGTCATGTTACATGCCAGCTACATGGGAAATGTTCACAAATGAAGTAGCTTCCCACGCACTGCTGTAGTGCAGGTCTTTCTGCAATGCCCTGCTGCAGAAGATTGCCTATGAAAGAACCAACAATAGGCTGACCCTATTTAAATGGTTAGTTAATTTGCTTAAGGCCTGCGAAAACATCTGTTAATATATTATGAAACTATCCCCAAAAGCGTGCATTACTTTTGGAAGTATCCTGAAAAGTGGCTGTGTTTGTAGGGTTAAAGCGCTACTTCATTCTTCTAACAAAAGATATATTCTCTCCCATCATGATAAATTTAATATTTCTATATCGATCTTCAAAATCTTTGGAAATGTTTTGCTTCCGATACAGAGTTATAGAAAAATTGGATTACAGAATTAATGTTTATGATTCAGTATGCTATTTTAAAGATCAAGCTTGAAGAGAGATAATCATGGCTGAATAATTGTTATGGAGCTATTAAGAAAAAATGGGATGTTCCCTGCCCCACAAACAAAATTTATGCATGCCCTGTAAACTCAGTTCAGAAGAAAGTGCCATTTTCTTCTGAGGTTCCTGAATATTCTGGATAATAATTTTTCTTCCCTTTTTACCTAGTGTGGGAGATTATGTACATCAGCTCCAGAGATGACATTTCTAAGAAATGGAATGTATTTGATCATGCATTGACTGTCAGTGACATTCTGTAACATTTGAATTTGGACTGTCTGTCCAAATGTGTAGTAAATCAATTTAATTCTGCAATGTCCTTCAAGGAGCTATATAGAACATAAGGTTCATTAAAAAGGCAACATACCATTTCTAATATCTATTAGAAAGAGAAACCAAACATCTTCCCAACCTAAATTCTTTTAAAGTATTTTGGAGGATTGTATAGGATTCTGCCACCCTGAGTCTCTTCTTGAGATGAGTAATTATCAAATTGATTAAGTACATTTCAATATAGTAGAATGTTAAAGGAAATTGGAGCAATCTGCTTCATTATGTTTCTGTTAAGATGCTACAGTAGCATACTAAATGACTAAAAGACTGCTAGCACATAATGGCTTATTTCAAAGTATGTCAAACATGGTAGGGGCATTAGTGTTTTGGTTTTTTTTTTAGAAAAACAACTGTACCATATAGGAATGTGACAAATTAGAGAGGAGCGGTCTAAAAAGAAATGTTTGGTGAAAACCAGTGAGTTCAAGCCAGATTCTTGAAGTCTGCTATATTAGACAATAACTTTGGTGGGTAGGATTTTTTTCATACTGATGGAGTTATTATACATTTAGTTCTTGCAACAATTGACAAGAACATGACACAGAAACCAACCTAGAATAGGGAAACTTCAATGCCATCTTAAAACATAGATTAGCATTTTAGAAAACAGCAGAATAATATAGCTTGTTTTGCTAATTTGAAATTAATTATGAAGCAATTATGAGCCTGAAAGCCAGCTGGGTGACTTTGACCAGTCATACTCTCTCGGCCCAACCCAACTCCAGGTGGTTGTTGGGGGAAAACAGGAAGAGGAAGGAATATTTTGTTTGTTTACCACCTTGAATTACTTATAAAATAAGGCAGGATAAAAATCAAATTTTCACTCACAAATCTAGTACGGTATAATGGGAGCTCTGATAGTTTCCCTTGAAAAGTTCATTACTTCATAGATGCTGGCTGGGGAGTTGTTCCTTTGGGAATTAAGGTTTGAATTGTGCAGAATATAAACAGTCTTTTGATAGATCATTACAAGGTTTAAATTTCAGTATCAGGTTGTTTGATTTGTTTCAGATTACTAAAACAAGAAAACTTACAGCCATTGGGCCTTGATTATCTTCTACTTTGGATTCTACTAAAATATCCAGTTAACTTGTTGAGCTATGAAAATAAGTGCCAGAGAACTCTACCAAGCTGACTGAAAAACAATGACATAATACAATCATGCATAACAATAGTTCGATGGCAATTTTCTGCTACAAAACTATTTTGATTTGAGGACATTTTGCAGTTAATATTTTTATGTTTCATCTTTTATATCTCATTTTCCTACAATGTTAATTTTATTTAAATTGTTTAGTAGCTTACCCTATATTCTTGTCTGGCAGCTAATCTTTTACAACAATTATGAAAGCAGCAACAATCACATCAAACAAATTACAGCATTTTTTAAAAAATCTTAAAAATAGGGGAAGTTAATCTGAATTACACAATTAGGGATTAGCACTGTCCATAGTACTAACCAATTTAAAAGTTGTTATAGGAAGTCAGTCAAAACTGTTGAGCAATTCTTATTGCTATATGGAACTTTCCTCAGATCAGCTTAATTTAAATAAGAGTTTGAAATTTATTAATGAAATCTCAAATTCTGCAATCAAAGAAACCTGTGTAGAATAAAATATATTCATAGTGACTAATCCCTTCATGTTTCATTCTGCCACAATTTGCACACATTTTTTTAATTGTGGTTAAATCATAGGGTGTGTTGTACCAAACTATCTTCATTAGCCATACAAATGTTCCAGAATATATAAGTAGTTGCTTTAAAAAAACTACTAGATGACACTGACACTTATTCTTCCATAGAAAATGTAGACTCCGGGCCATTTAGTCATATCTAGAAAACCACCACTAAAATCCTGTATCTTCTCTATTCCACAAACGTGCCTCCAGCAGTGGTCTTTCTGGAAAAAAAAGTGAACAAAAACCTGCCCTAATGTTTTTTGGTGGCCCAATTTCTGTAACTGGTGAGATGTTGATGCAAAGTGGGAATTATTTTTTATCTATGGGTGGATGCAGCTGGGGTTTTCTATGTCTTTTATGAGAGTTGGGGGTTTAGTTCCTTTCCTTGCTAGATGCCATTTAGCCTGCATTGTAGTTTTGTATCTGAAAATAGGGAAAAGATGTCACCGATTTTCAGCATTCAAGCTCAGACTTTAGGGACTGCGCGAGCAGGGCTCCTCGGGCACATCACTCACTCTACATCTAGAAGCTGCTGGAACTCAGATTGATAAATGTCATATTTCAAATAGCCTGGGAAATGTATGGCACTGTAAGTTATCAATGGCATTTGTTCTTGAAATGGCTCAATAACCAGCAAAGGGCTGGAGTTGCACAATATGCTCGCCTATAACAAAGAACAATCGCTGTGTTCCTTCCAGCAACATGTTAAGCTGAAGCAAATGACAGTGTGGTTCACCATAAAACAAACCTCATAGAATATTCTAGAGGATAATCTGTTCAGTTTAGAATAGCCATTGTGATCTATAAACCAGGGTTTGACACCGCTAGTATGCTATAATAAAGGGATCAGGTGTCCTGGTTATTCTATAACTACTGTATTAGGTGCTACATTTGGGCCGGTTATTTTCCAAGGCAGCCTCGTGTCCAAATGTGTGTGACCCAGTGGCCAAAGGGATCTCTCAGGGGACTGACATCCCACAGCTCAATGGGCTGGGTTTGGCTGTTGTTTTTATAGGTTGGCTTGGTTATGGTGGGAAGCCGAGGGGAACTTCTTTAGCGATTATGTTTTACATTGATTTTTAAATTGACCGGGCAAAGTAGAAACGTCCAAAACGAACGAAACATTTATTTTTTTCAACTCCACACCTGAGCGCCGTTGTTTCAAGTTGGTTGAGAAAGAAGAGAAAGTGCTAGCTCCCCTGTTTAATACCCACCGAACTGAATTAATTGTCTGAGCCAAGAAACAGGGAACCGGAGAGGAATGTAAGCCAAATACTGTGTATTGCAACGGCATCAATGAAGGCTGCACCTAAAACAGGCCAGATTCATATATACCGATCTTTTCCAAAAAAAAAACCCCAAGGTTGCGAATGGTTTATTGACACCAAAAGAAGCAGTTTCTTTTCACAACTGGAAAATAAACCCTGCTTAGAAGAGGCGCGAAGGTACGTCTGGGGTTCTTTTTCTGTCCTGGCCGTGTAAATGGTTAGATTTCCCTGGGTTGAATTTGCAAGGATTAGCGGGGCTATTCGCCAATCAAACCCCGAGAAAAGCCTACGGCGCGGAGAGCAGAGCGAACGAGCCAATCGCCGGGGGCCAAACAAGGGCCAGGAGGTGACCGAAACGCCCGCGTTGCTCTCCGTGGGTTAAGCTCCGCGCCTGGAATGTGCAGTTTCTCCTCAAACCGCGGGGGACGGAAGGAGAGCGAGCGAGCGCGTCAGGCGCACCCGTGAGGAATTCTCTCGCTCGGGCTGGAATGTAGGAGCTTGAGCGAGGCTTTTTCCGGGGCTCCGGGTCGCTTTCTTTCCTGGTGCGAGCGGCGGCTCAGCTCCTGCTGTCCCCTGCGGGCGATGGCTTCCTCGGAGCGGCAGCCCGGGACCCCTCCACCCCAGGAGTCGTGGCACCGCACCGTTCACCTCCTGAGGAAGATGCGCTCGGATGTCAGCAGCCTCTTCGAATGCTACGTGAGTTCCTCTGCTGCGCGCTTTCCTCTGTGTGCGCGCAAGGGAGGTTTGTCTTTTAGGGCCGGGGTGAGAAATAGGGTATAATTGGAGAGAAGAGAGCGTTGTGCTGCTGCTTCCATCACAATTTTTTTTTTAAAATCCTAATAATTTTGTTAAGGCTATCAATCAATGAGCAGTGAACACTTGTTAGAAAATTGTATAATGCCTAACCAAGAAATGCTATGATTTATACACGAGTGTGATGATACCTAAGTGAGATCTTTCATCACGCCTGGAGGAATGTGCGCCAGTGGTAAGTGCAGCTCCCAAACCAAGCTGGTGCTGCTGTATTGGGTATTTTTTGCCTTTGATCTGAAGACTGCCACTAGCTCCTCTTTACACCCACTCCCCTTAAAAAGCTATATTAGGGGATGAATGATTGGTATTATTGGTATTATTGGTATACTGAATCATATAGCTGGAATGGACAAACGCTTGTGCATACTGGCTCTTCCTGCCCGTGGGCAGAGTCATCCACCCCCAACTGGATGCTGAACTGCAGAAAACAAATCACTCAAGTCACAGAGTAAAATGCTGTATTACTAAAGAATAACTAATAAGTTAAAGAAATTTCAAATGTCTAAGAATTCATGCTTATCAAGCTGTGTGTGTGTGTGTGTGTGTGTGTGTGTGTGTGTGTGTGTGTGTACCCATGTGCACAAAAATCATAAAGTGCTTCTCCCAAAAGGAACGTTTTGCAGTTTGTTGCCTTAGGGATGGAGAACCTATTTTCTATCAGAGATCAAGGCAGAAATGAAATAAAGGTTTAATTTTATTTATTTTAAGGTAGGTCTGGCTTTGTCAGGAAAGAAATGGGGGGGGGGGTAAAATTCTGTGCTAGAAGGCCACCTTGTGGGAGACTATGTGTATAACTTGAAATGGTTTTTTTAAACCATGACCACATAATATTTATTTTAGGGAGTTTAACAGATACCCTGATGACCGTCTTGACCAAACCTATTTCACATGGGTAAGTTGGGGGATGATAACCATCATCCCAAAAATAATGGGTGGCATGGTAATGAAAAGAGATCTCCATTGTAACTCCACCTAGAGGATGGATGGGTTGATTTTAGTTACCGTAGATTTGCTACAATGATCAGGTGATGAATTTAGCAAGGTTGAATTCTTATCGATAAATATGCCAAATTGCACTCTTGAAGACACACAGGATGGGGATGAGTCCTTTCCTCACTGAGGATGGGGATCATCTGCCCATCCTCAAAGGCTCATCTCAAAAATAAATGATAAGATATCATGAAATAATCCCATCTGTATCAAAGAATTATTACAAATATCATGAAATAATTCCATCTGTATCAAAGAATGAATTATTACAAATATCATGAAATAATCCCATCTGTATCAAAGAATTAATTATTACAAATATGAAATCCCATCTTTATCAAAGAATTAATTATTACAAATATTATGGAATAATCCCATCTGTATCAAAGAATTAATTATTACAAATACTTGTTTCTTCAAGGAACAACAGTGATTTTTCTGTTTGCCTGATTTTGATATTGAGATTGCAGAAAATTAAAATTAATATTACCAAATGTACCTAGTAATGATGCCTCCACCTGACCCCATCTTCAAGAAAAATCTGTCATAGTATGTCACGGTATTAGATTCCTCAGATGCTAGACAGGATGTGAGCAACTGGTTCTGGGACATAATCAATGCTTCTTCAAGGGAAGGAATAAAGCTGCCTCATTTGAAGAAAACGGTAGGGGCCTCTTTCTTGTAGAAATTATCCCTGGACCGACCTGTGTTTGATAAAGTTCAATCAGTCTTCAACCTGCAATTTTCACCAAGAATTTGGTGCTATAGAAGACTGCTCAGGACATTGATGATTTGGAACCTCTTTAGTCAGGATTCGGGCCTAGTATAAGTTAGAAACAACATTGGTTCCTCTAGTACAGGGGTCTTCAAACTTGGCCCTTTTATGACTTGTGGACTTCAACTCCCAGAATTCCTCAGCCAGGCATGCTGGCTGAAGAATTCTGGGAGTTGAAGTCCACAAGTCATAAAAGGACCAAGTTTGAAGACCCCTGCTCTAGTAAATACCTATTTCAGGACTTAGATGGGGCTAGTACACCTTTCTTGGTCCTTTTAAAAATTTCCATAGCTTTCAATACCACCAACTTTATCCTTTTGGAACACCTAAGGCCATGATAGCGAACCTATGGCACGCGTGCCACAGGTGGCACACAGAGCCCTCTCTGTGGGCACGCGCACCGTCACCCCAGTCCTAGGCCTTCAGCTGGGTTTTATAAAACCTTTTTGCTTTAGGCCTCCGCCACCGTGTGCAAAAAAAAAAAAATTCAACCAATCAATCAATTTCAACTTCTCGGAGGGAAAAAAACATCGCGCAAAGTTGGAATTGATTGATTGAACTTTTTAGTCCCACCCAGTCTGCCGTTACCACCGCAGCCACGCCCACCCAATGGGCCACGCACCCAACAATACGTAAGTGGGTTTGGGTTGCAGTTTGGGCACTCGGTCTCTAAAAGGTTTGCCATCACTGACCTAAGACTTGGGAGTAAGGCACCATTTTACAATGGTTCTTCTGCTCTTATTTGAATGGGCAGTTCCAGTCAGTGGCCATGTGGGGAAGCACTCCAGTTCATGGAAACTTCAACAAGTGTTTTGCCCCTAGTGGTTCATAATGAGGCAGTGGAACTTCTGTATTTAATATTGCCATTTTATTAATTAGACTTAGACTTAGTTCCATCTGAGTTGTCCGGCATGTTGGGCAATAATTGCTATCTTGTGATCAGATCTCATTTAATTGCATCTATTGTTTCAGTAACTGGAAAAAAATGCATTTTAGTTTGCTAGGCCAATGCCTAACCTTCTTTTGTTCTCACAAAGATTTAGGACTGGCAGTGGTGGAGTTTGGAGTTTTATATTTATGTATTTATATTTTCACTTTATGCTGTTTATATTTTTCCAGGATTGGAACAGATTAAAAATATTATTAATAAATAATAAAAGAAACAATGTTTTCCTTCAGAATATAGCCTCAATAGGAGGCAGCGCTTAGCTGATTCAGCTAATTTTGGAAGCTAAGCTGATTCAGCTCTAATTAATCCTTGGTTGGTTAACCATATCAGAATGATAAAGCTACTGGCTGTACAGTAAAACATAATGGTTTGGTTTATGCAACATTTCAGACCAACTGCCCCAAACTTTATGGCTTAGAGCAGGGGTGTCAACCCGCAGGCCGGATGCATCATGAGGAAACTGTGCCCACCTAATTGCCGGCAATGGGGAAAAAGTTCCGATACGTCACGCGACGTCATATGACATCGTGAGTTTGACATGTCTAGCTTAGAGGATCATGAAGCCATTTTTAACTTGGAGGCCAGATATGTCTTTCACTAGTTGAGTTGAAAATATGGGGTTCATTTTCTTTGGGCTTTGGGAATTAATAGTGAGAATGAGGCCTTCATTCCCATTCATATTTTACTATTTTTCATCCATAAATCAGGTGACCTGCAATTATTGTTGTAACTCACCCAGAGTCATTTAGGTGAGATGGGCCATATAGGAATTCAATGAATGAATGAATGAATGAATGAATGAATGAATGAATAAACAAATAAATAAATAAATAAATAAATAAATAAATAAATAAATAAATAAATAAATAAATAAATAAATAATTTTGCCACCAAGTTTTAATACTGAAATCTTAGGATGTTTGGATAGTCTTCAAATGTTTAATTTTTTTCAACCATTATTTTTTAAATCTTTATATTTGTATTTCAAATTTATTTTGCTGAGGACTGATGGAAACTCAACCTGTGTTGTAAAACCTGTTGATCCAAAAGTTCCTAATAGCTTAAAAGCAGTTAATAAGTAATTTCCAAAAGTGTTTTATAAAGGAACTGTGGGAATCTAGTGTCCTTTCAAAGATCCAGCTGTGATTTCAGCTAGATGGTTATTCCCTTATCTCCTAATGCTTAAAACCCACCAGAGACTACTGTCTTGCAGTCTCCTCATGAGGATCAACTGTCTGGAACACATGTGGCTGATCTCAAATCCTCTCTTTGTCCAGAGAGGAATTATTGAAGAGTCTGTCTACTTGCTGGCTCTTCATTCCACTGCAGCTGTCAGTTCCAGTAGTGCACCATTTCTTCGCTGGATGTCCTGTCCTTTGTTTTTTCTGTTTATTTTTTTTAGTTTGTATTATTTTTTATTGTTGCAATTGTAATTTTTAATAAAATTACTATTTAAAATCATTTTCTCCTCCTACCTCACTCTTGCTGCTCCCCATTGTTTCAGGTTGAGAAGCAAGAGCTGGCCCAACCCTACAACCTTGATTTGATCGATGTTGATTTGATCGATGGAGTACCTGTAGCTGACGTTGAAGAATGGAGTGAGATTTCAGATGCTGAACGTCTGGGAAGCAACTTGCAAGCTTATTGGGCATTTCAGATTCTGTTGGATCAAATCTTAGAAGAGCAGAGAACTGATTTAACCCCAGAGGATGTAGCTTTCCATGAATCTATCCAATCAGTTTTGCTGCAAGTTTCTGCTTTAGCTTACCAACTGGAGGAACTGATGGTAAAGCTGAAGCACAATGTGCCAGCCAAAGAGGTAAAAAATACAACAAACCCTGATGAAAAAAGCTTGTTTGAAAGGAAAATAAGGGGCATGAAGGTGCTACAGGAGCTTGTCCAATGGACCGTCAGGTCAGTCCGAGACCTTCACAAAATCTCTACATCTGTTCAGGCATCATCCGCCGCACTTGAGAGTGACAGCCTGACTCAGGCCCATGAAAAATAAGGCTTCTGTTGTATTCTTAAGCTTCTTTAAAACAATGTCTCTCCCTCATTTGTGGTATTTAGACTGAAGCTGTCCAGCCAGTCTGAGCATGCAGAGAATGCTCCCATCCATATTAGTCTATATGCATCCCATTCCCGTGTGATGAAGAATTTCAAGAGTACCAGTGCTACATGGTGACTCTAGGCTTGTAGTGTTGTTGTGATACAAGGTTTATTTGCAAATATCTGCAGGCTGAGCACCAGTTGAGTATTCATAATACTAACACTCCAATGGATTCCTTTTTCCTGGGCGTTCTGCCAGGAACGGTCTGCCTCCCTCTAGTTCCAGCCTAGACTACTTCTCTGCTTCATACATACCATTCACTAATCTCCTCCCCATGATTCTTCAAGCAGGAAAGACTTCTCATCTTCCACTGCAAAATTATTATCAGTGTGTTTCTGGTGGCCTTTTTCTTTGATAAGATCTTAACCATGACTAGCAGCAGTCCCTATTTAAAAAAAAATGCAGTGGCTTTTAAGGGCCACTGCCTCAGGGCAGTGATTTTCCAACTATGGCGATGGAGATTAATGTGGTAGTCTGTTGTAACCTCCCCATGTCACTTCAGCCCAGTGGTGTACCTAGCATGTCTGATGCCCAAAGCAGATCACTTTTATCACCTCCCTGCTCTGTCACCAAGAACTACTTTGGTGTAGGCTGCTGTTATAAGCATGAAGCCAGCTGGGCCGCTCACTCACTTGTAGCCTTAGGGAGAAAACAANGGAATAGTAACCCACATCACAGCTGCAGCTTGCCTCCTTGTCATCTTTGGCAGCACTCCCCTTGTGCCTACACTGGGGCAGTGGGAGGGGGGTGGATTGCTTTCCCACCCCTTCCATAATACTGTTTCAGCCAAGCTCTTGTCTATTCTTCAATAATTGGGTGGTCAGTTGACTTTAATCACTGTGTGGATGGGTGGAAAATGTCAGGGTTTGGGTTCCCCCCCCCCCCCGACAATCCACTTGCCGGATTCAGCTCTCTACTCATCCACTGCCCAGAGTAATGAAGAAATACTTGATTCTGGATTATATTTTTTTGTACAAATCTGAATTTAGGAGGCCTTGACAGTAAAAATGCAGGGGATGGAAAATACAATTATAACCATAAATTTATTTGCCAAAAAAGGCAAGGTCCCGTGTTCTTAAGGAACAAAAGCATAAGCTTTATCTAACTGGATGGTCATCACATTTTCTCTGAATTGTTCCTTCAGATGGCCATGATTTCAGAAAGTCTGAGAAACAGTGCCCTAGAGCAGCCACAATGAGACCCGACTCAAAGGAAGCTTTTTCTCCCTCAACAGTTACAGAGTTTAAGCATCCCGCAAAACCTTAATGTGGTTCATTAGATTTTGGTTTAGCATGTTGTGCAAATAAGCCATTGTAGTTTATAAGCCATTTTCACAATGCCATATGAACCCACCAATTGTGGATTAGTCAATAAACCATGATTAAGCAAACTGATTAAATAGGAAGGAATTGGATTCAGATTAACCATCTTTTACTTTATTTACATAACTTCTTTTTTTGAAACTTCAAGGGCGGGTAAAGAACAAAAAGTAAAGTCCTTTTCTTAAGGCGGAAGAGTACAGATTAATACTATTATTGAAGCCAACATGATCAAAGTACATAGTTACATTTCTTTCTTTCTTTTTTTTTCATTTAGCTATCTTAAATGTATAACTCAATACTGCCAAGGCTGACATTCAGGAATGTTTCTTTAGGCCTCTCCTTTCCATTCGCATCAGCAATAGGCCATGATGCTCAGATGGGGCACAAAAGAAATAGGCGTATTTTTAAGGATGTTAAATCATTTCAAGTTCTAGTATTTAGTATGAAAGAATTTACCCAAGAAATCATTTCTGTAAGTTTATATGCAGATCAGTTTGAGGCAACTATAACAAAATAAATAGGATTCTATAATATTTATACCTCTACATGCTTAAATCTGAAAAACCAATGGAAGTATGTTGTGTAGGATTGAGGGCTGTTTTTCTGTTTGGGGCAGAAATCTCTATTCGGTGGACAAATATAGGCCCAGAGTATTTAGTGCATAAAATAAATGTGGAAGGGACTCCATCTTTTTCTCTCTGTCTCTCCCCAAAAGGAAGATTATGGAAATGAATGTATGCATATAGTGGAAGGTAGGAAGGATTTGTGATAATCTCTCAGGATTTTGTGCCAGAGTAATCCAAGGATTGTTTTCCAGAGTAAGAGGAAATAGAAATAAGTAACAACACTGATGCAGAGCAAAAACTGATGGACATTATTTTGTATGGTCCAAGTTAAAACATTTTTTTAAAAAATAGATTGATCTATAATATTTTTGTGGGTATGTTTTTTCATTTATAAAACAAATAAGCCAAAAGAAATCTTTAAGCAAAATTCTATGAACATAATCAGCCTTAATTTGGAGAAAGTAAGCATTTTGGTGACAAAAATTAAGACAGAAAAAGAGAGGAAGGATAGAAAGAATGTGAATAGGTGAACTGTTATAAAGGCTATGGCAGTTTCGCATTTGTATTGTACTTCCAGCTAGCCATCTATTTCATTGCCCAAATCTTCTGATTTACAGATTAAACAGGGATTGGCCTGTACTGACTGTACAGGAATGTACTGGTTATTTTAGGACACAATGGGCAGGCTTATGTCATGGCAAGTCTGCAGCACCGGCACCCAATTGATGGGCAAACAGAAAGGTTTCCTTCCTGGCATCAAGATGACTCAGCTAATCGGGCTTAATTTGCTGGCCAGCAAGAAGGGGATTGTCTGTGCGTTCAATTTTGCTTTGGGGGGGGGGGAAATCTTTCTCTGGAAAATGTATTTTTTTAAAAAAACAACAACACGTATTTAATCTCATGACAGTGGAAAGCTTTTTAGGCTCCCGTCTTTAGCCACTTTACTCATTTCTGATGTGCATCACCATATTGGGAGACTACACATTGGGAAGTAGGGCATCTGCTCCCTGCTTGGAATACCCTATACCAGTGGTTCTCAACCTTTTTAATGCCGCGACCCCAACCGGTCGTAAGTCGAGGACTAAACCGGTCGTAAGTCGAGGACTAAACCGGTTGTAAGTCAAGGACTAAACCGGTCGTAAGTCGAGGACTACCCAACCGGTCGTAAGTCGAGGACTTTCCCTGCCCGGGAGCACCGCGCATGCGTGGTTCCGCCCCCTGCGCTGGCCGAGGCATAGCTGGCAAGCGGCAGAGACGGAGCAGGCCGACCACCAGCTGGCCCAGCCCAAGGGAGGTAAGGCACCCGCCGGAAAAGGGGAAAAAATGGCGGACAAAAAAATGGCGGACAGCCTTGCTTGGCGACCCCCGTGAAATGGTCGATCGACCCCAAATGGGGTCCCGACCCACAGGTTGAGAACCACTGCCCTATACCATAATGCTCAGCAATATTGGAAATGGGAGCTCCTTCTTTGAGAAGACCTGCCAGATTACAGCAGAAGACTTCAGAATACAGAACTGTAGTAAGACTCAGGAACAACACGGAATGACTGCTGGAGGAAGGAGTCACTCTTTTATCTATGATGGTGATGGTGTCTGCCTCCCTCCCTCCCCCCACCACCAAATTTGGAAGAGCATTTAGTGTAATTCCCTTAAATTTTGTGAGTTGTTTGCTACTGTGAATAATGATTATGAAGGAAAGCCAAGTAGCATGAAAGACCACCCTCTGAAGACTTGTCCTTATTGCAAATAGTGATTTAAATTTATATTCCCTTCGTTGTCATGAAGGTGAACATCCAAAATCAGTACAATGGAATAGATTTTGTACAAAATTTAGCGCACAACGCTAAGAGTCCTCACTCCCATATTGCTGGGCATGTGGGGCAGGGGAGGAGGAGCAAATAATTCTGTTTATTTTTCTGTAAAAACTCTGGTCATCTAAGCTATGGACTCTTGGTGGGTGGAGAGCCCTGTTTCCTACTTACAATTTATATTTAATGTTCTTTCATTGGGTTGAATCCAGATTTGCTCTTCTGTTAATGAAAGGCTCTTTGGCTCAGGTTCTGCTGAAACTCCCACTTAAAAAAATAGGGAGAAAATATTATTATTATTTTTTTGCCATCTTCAGAACTGCCTCTCATGTGATTTTGAAATGATCCCACGACCTTCAGAAAAGCTTTTCAGCTAGAGAACCTAGAGAAGGGGTAGGCAACCTTGGCTCTTTTATGACTCATGGACTTCAACTCCCAGAATTCCTGAGCCAGCTGGCTCAGAGGTGGATAAAGAACTCATGACAAATGCTACCCCCTCTTCTGCCAGTAGGAATACCCACTTTCAGAATTGTGAAACTGGAAAGATCTAGATTGAATCTGTCCATTGAAGAAACACGAGAAATAATAATTTTTCCCCATAATGGCGTCTGCCTTCTCTCTCTACTATTTTTAACTTGAATGTTTATTTATCCTCTTTTAAAACAATGTGAAGTGCTTCGTTTAGCATGTTTGTTGAGCTACTGAAATATGCAAAGTATGTGAAATGTAATCATTATGAGCGATTCCTTATTTTTGTACTGTGAGCTACTTTTCTGAGGGAAGAAAATATCTAATAAATGTTAAATGTGATCTTTTTGATTAATGAAAACAATACTGACAGATTTCACCTGTAACATAAAGGTATAACTAGCTTGATTGGTTAAAATTAATATTTTATTAAAATATTGAAGAGGATGTCATTTAACCGAGTAGATTATTTTAAATTAATTTTATTATATTCAGCTCTGTCTATAATTGCCTGTGGAACAAATTCCTTCTCTCTCTTCAGCTCTTATTGCTCTATCGAAATCTCTGGTGATTCAAGAGAAGAGGAGAAGATGGAGAACTTCCTTTGCTGAAAAGGAAGTTAATTAATGTTTGGATACTGTTGAATGCATAACCTTTCATTCGGGTATTCTAAAAATTGTGGCAAGCAAATGTCACCTTAGAAGAGGCATTCCCCTTTTATATGCACTGGAAGGAATGCCTCTTCTCAGACTATGCTAGCTGTGGCACATTTGTGTGTCAGTTAATGACTACCAATTGATGTTTTGTTTTGTCTCAGAGTGATAGTTTTATAGACATGGAAATTTACTTCGTGATTAACTTATGTTATCAAAAAGGTTTTATTTGAGAGCTATTTATCAAATTATATTGAAAATTGTTCAGAGATTTTAAAAATAAAGCGTGTTATTTTAAAACAAAGTATTTTTTTCAATTCTTTTGTACTAATTATTCAAATGGGAAAATAATTTCAAAACTTGAAATATGTCAGGCTAATAATAAATTATAAGCATTGGGAGAAGCAAACAGGAATGCAGATAAAGCTGCTACCAGCAGAGAGCAGCGATAACAAAAACTTTCAAGTTAAACCTTTTTTTACTTTTAGAATTTCATCCTTTCTGAACAGCTATACTGCTGGATAATATTTCCTGCACTTTTTATTCCAATTCAGAAATTATTCCAGGAATCTTGTTATTTGGGATTTTAACTCCATTCGATGTTCTGCTTTTTTAAAAAATGTTTTTGATGAATTTTATTTACTCCTGTAGTTACTGAAATGCACAAAAAGTGACATTGAAGCACTGGTGAGCTTTTGGGCCAAATGACAGTGATCTTTTGACATTTCATCAGCAGTTGTGGCTGGCATCTTCAGAGGCAGAGTAGAGAACTGATTGGTTGAACTGGCAAGGAGATCCATGGTTGGCCCACGCCATAGGAACCTGGTTCCTGATTGGTTCAAAATGGGCCAAATAGTTTCAAAATGGATCAGTCAGATGAGAAATCAGGGATCAACTTATCAGGTTCAAATATAAGAGCTCAGTCAACCCATTTCAGTTGCCTGTGAGCCTCTGACAGGTATACCACAAAACAGCTCACTCTGTCTCTGAAGATACTAGATTTTGAATGTGTGAAAAAAATAAAAACGGGGTGAGACTGGTGCCTACGTGGAAATACCTGTATTTGCAAAACATTGCTTAGAAGAGGCATTTCTATAACTGCAATTGAGTTACCTAAGAATATATAATAACTACAAAAGAAGTTGAATCCTCTCCTACTGTAGTCAAGTTATCCTGTGTTTTCTATGTTCTGTTACTGAGCTACAAAAATTCAGATGACCGCCAGATGGTAGCAAAGAGGTTGAGTTTCATCTTCAGTTATCTAGATTAGAACAGCATTTCTTAATCTTTTAAGATGTGTGGACTTCAACACGCTGGCAGGGGAATTCTGGCAACTGAAGTCCATACTTCTTAAAGTTGCCAAGGTTGAAGAACACTGTTCTAGAAAATACTCAGCTGGGGGAGGCTGCAGCAAAAGAAATGCAAATCAGGCAAAAGAACTGGGAGAACAGAAAGGTCATAAATTATGGCAGGGAGATTATTAAATATGGGAAATTCCAATGTTGGTTTGTTTCTATGTTTGGATCCTCGGTGTTTTTGAGTTACTGCCATTCTGTATTATCCCTTCATCACAGCCAAGATCTTGTTCATAAGGTTGTTTCAGACAAAAGTCCTTTTCAGTAAAGGGCATTCACAATTTTAACTGGAAATTTCTGCCCCAGTATTACTGGCTGTTTTCCTCTGTCTTGTCTATTATTTCATTACCTCTCTCTCTCTCTCTCTCTCTCTCTCTCTCTCTCTCTCTGGAAGATAGCATTAAATGTGGTTTCCTTTCAATATTTTTAAAATAAAGAAATAATTATATTTGTAATTTAAAATTTTCATTGGAGAAAATTTTATAACACTCATAAACTTCCCACAAGCATTGTGTGAGTGTGTGTGTCTGTGCGTGTGTGTGTGTGTGTGTGTGTAGGACAGGGCAGGGGAAAATAAATATCAAAGCTCTATTGTAACACTGTTCTTCAAGGCTGGGAGTTCATTGCAAATAAAAGGAAAGACCAATTGGCTCATACTTTTGAAAACTTTTCTACATCAGTCAACTTCCATCCTTATGGCTTCTGAAAAGGCTTCATTGAAAACTCACCTCTTAATTAGCTTAAGTCCCCTGCATGGGAATTGCTTAAAATGGTCCACAGCAGATCTGATCATTCACAAAACAAAAAATGAATTCCAATAGCATTTCTTAGCAAAATTCCTCCATGTGAATAAATCTGTAGTTGTTATACCAAAGTGTGTGTGTGTGTGTGTGCTTGCATGTTCGAACAAGTTAGTAGTAGTAGGCACTTGGCATACAATTTCTTACACATTAATAGTGTTTTGTAGAAGAGAAAACAAAACAACATGTTGAAGACAGAGAAGAAAACACACAACGAAACTGAGCTTTCTTGTGCTTTATCCACTGCTCACTTTGTGTGTATTCAGTTCCCATCCATCTCTCTTTAGCAACTGGAGCACAAGGTAGTCTTGATTGATTAAAAAATGAGTTGAAATAAGCATTGAGTCAGAGCCAAGTACATGGTGAACTTTGCCGAGAAACCTGATAAAACAATGAATGATCTGCTTGTGAAGTAGACAATTTGGGAAATAACATAGCATTGACCTAAATCTGATTAACCCTGCAAAGGGTTCCCATGGAAAGGAATCTGATTCAATTAAATAGGTCATTTCCCGTTCAACTTTGTGCTTTATTCTTGCTCCCTTCTGACTGTACAGCAGAATCAGGGGAAACTTTTGTGGCTAAAGACCACAATTCATTTTGGTGATGGGCTTCAGAGCCGTAATGATGGGTTCGTGATGCAGACTAGGAGTGGTTGCAAACTGTCCGAGCTGGAATTTTCCATTTCTTGTCCCAGGTTGATGTGTGTTCTTTAGACTGCAGAAAGCTTTCCTTAGGTTGTACAGTACACATTTACCTATTTTCCCCTTATAAAAGGGCAGGATTAATTCCCAGCAGCGTATCCTTCATTTATGGAAAGCTGTTTGGGTTCTCCAGAGAGAGAGCTATGCAAAGTCCTGAGACCTCGGTTTTCCTATCACTGCTTTATTTATTGGTGAGTTTCTTTCAAAAAAGTATTATCTGTGTTTATTTTAAACACAGCTGGTGTCTCTAACCCAGGGGTAGGCAACTTTGGCTCTTTTATGACTCGTGGACTTCAACTCCCAGAATTCCTGAGCCACCATGCTGAGGGGAAAGGGAGAGGTTTCCAAGCTGAGCCATGCTGGCTCAGGAATTCTGGGAGTTGAAGTCCACGAGTCATAAAAGAGCCAAGGTTGCCTACCCCTGTTCTAACCCATCACAAACATGTTTCTATTTAGCTACTTACAATTTTCAACTAGTCTAGTACTAATTTTCTAAGATATAAGTAAGCTAAACGAATATCGACGTAACTATCCAAGCCAGAATTGTTCCCCTCTCTCTCTCTTGAAGAGCACTTCTGTCTTTTCAGAAACAAAATTCTAGAAAAGAGTACAGGAGTAGTACAGTAACCTACTATTTTTTTAAAAAAATAAATAAATAAATTATTTTTTAAAAAATCACTATTATTCCAGCATTTTACATTTTCCCTGGAGTTGCTTTTTCATTCATTTGTTTGGTATGGGAAGTCTTGTGGTGCTGGTCAGAGTCAGCTTGTGTGAAATGGGCAGCCATATAAATTTAGCTAGCTAAATAAAATCTTCACATCTTTGTCAAAAGATCGCATCCGTTTTAGGCTTGGTTTGTTGCATTATTTCCCTAGATTTATTGCAACAGGAGAACATTTGGTGGCATTTTAATTTTACTTTGCCATTTATTTTTGGACAGAAAATGCTGTTGCAGCGGCAAGCTAAGCACTGGAAGGTTTATAAAGGAGTAAAGATCAAGATTCCTTTGCGTTGAGCTTAGCCTTTTGTTTTCTTGGCAGCCATGGAAGTAGTTTGCCATTGTCCTCTTTCAGGACTCTTTTTCAACTACCCTATGCAAATTACAGCTCTGAGATTTCCTGGCGGCTCCCTCCAAATGCTAACCTAGCCTGACCCTGCTTAGCTTCTTTTGAAAATAGCTGCACTCAGGTCATTGTGGCCATCTGCTGCAAATATCTCCTATTTAACAAATAATGTTTCTTATTTGCAAGCCCAGCTAACTTTATTATAACCGAGGCTAGGTAATTAAAGCATCCTGGCAAGCTGTATGTGTTAAACACACAGCTAAATGTTAGGGAAAGAGGAATTGCCACATTTAGTGTAGTGCTGAGCAGAATGTTGTCATATTCTGATCAGAGGTGACTGTTTCAGCCAGACTGTAACTATGGATAAATGCCTGATTGCATGTGACATTTAAATTAACTCAAGTTCCTCTTTTGATATGAGTTCATGTCTATCCATACCTCAGCTACTAGAGTGGAAAATGAATAGTAACTCCTCTTCACTCATATTTCCATTTGTGTCTCAATTTTTC
>NW_015388517.1:280842-346769 GCF_001527695.2 Protobothrops mucrosquamatus
GGGGGGGGTCTCTAGGACCATCAGCTGTCTGAATTGTTATTTCCAGGTAATCCTTCAAACAGATGTTTGCGGATCACCTCTTTTTGCCGAAAGCTATTTTACAATTCCCATAAAAACCAAAGCAGAGGGTCTTTTTTTTAGCATGAAAATAATAATATAAAGTATTTTTAAAACAACACGGGGGGCGTTTTAGGCACCTTGGCTGAAGATGGATTTCTATCCCCAAAGACTTATAAATGCAATGATATATGGGGCAGGTAGAAAGAGAGAGAATTGCTATCTTATTTCTGACCCAATTCTTGCCAGGACTCAAGTTGCAAATAAATGAGTTCTGAATACAATTCAGGGCAGCTCCAATATCAAGACAAGCTGACTTGTGATTTTGGCTTTTAGTGAAGTATGTGCGTATCTGTTTTGCCTTGAGCGAGCGCAGCTGCATCAAACAATGAGTCAACTACCTTACTAAAAAAGGTCATGAATCTAGATACTGTCTGCTCTCACAGTTGGGTAATTCTACCTCCTCCCATTGTCTAACTCAGGGGTGTCAAACTCGCAACATCACGTGACGTGCCGCGACATATCGCAACTTTTTCTCCATTGCCACCAATGGGGTGGGCACGGTTTCAGCATGACGCATCTGGCCTACCCGCCGGCAGTTTGACACCCCTGGTCTAACTGATAAAATAAAGGAACAACCGCAACACCTTTATTTTCTGGTCTGAAGAGGCCAATCAAGATTTGTCTCAGATGGGTGAAGTGGTAGAGTAGACCATGAGAGATTCTTTCAAAGTCAATTTTTGCACAAGGAAAAGGCTTGTAAGGCCTTAAATCCCAGCTTTATACAGCGTAGGATGCCTCCTAATAGGTCCACAATAGGTTCATGCTGGCTGGGGATGATGGGACTTGTAGCTCAACATATCTGAGAGGAAAATGGTGACATATAGTGCAGATAGTCCTCCACTTACAACCGTTTGTATAAATGACCCTTCAAAGTTACTGTAGACACGGAAAAAAGTGATTTATGATAATTTTTCACACTTTGCAGCATCCCCCATAGCCACATGATCAAAATTCAGACCCTTGGCAACCGGCTCATATTTGTGACGGTTGCAGTGTCCCCAGGGCCACGTGATCCCCTTTTGCAACCTTCTAACAAGCAAAGTTAATTGTGAAGCCATACTCATTTAACAACCTTGTTACTAACATTACAACGGCAGTGATTCACTTGACAACATTGGCAAGAAAGGCCGTAAAATGAGGCAAAACTCAGCAGCGGAAATTCTAGGCTGAATTGTGGCCATAAGTCGAGGACTGCCTGCACTAAATTTAATGAACCAATTATAGGGTTTGCTATAAAGAATTTCTTTTATGTCGATTAAGAAATGACGACTAAGTAAGCCTGTGTGAGTCGTAGCATTAAATTCTATTCTAACTTGTTAAGAAAAATATCAGAAGAACTGGAATGAGGAAGTTTTACAAAAAATACTTGATGGGAGTTTTCTAAACTGTGAAACCTAGCCCTGAACAATTCATTCTTGCCGGCTCAGTCCTGTTCACTCATTTTGTGGGAATTGGGCACAATTAAGTGTTAAGACTCATATGGCTCTCCAGGCGCAGCCACCCCAACACCTCAACACACTCAAACTGAGGAGAACTTTATTTCTAACAGGCCAAGTTTCATTCCTGCTCCTGAAATCTGCCTGCTCTGTGGGCAACGCGTGGGGCTGGAGTGAGGGCCAGTGTGTAGTGTCCCCATACCTCTATAGGTATATTGAAATACTTCATTCAGTCCAAATACCAGAACACAATAATTCTTAGCATAATATGATGTCTGAGCTGTTTATCTAAGAATGTTTCCACAACAGAGGCCCAGAATGGAACTGGTTGGTGTTTTGGAACTGTTGTCTTTTTGCAGGGTGGAAAAAAGGAGATGAAAGGACTTCAGCCATGGCCCAGAGAAGAAACAAGGCTAGTGTCTAAAGGAGGGAAGCTGGGTTACCTGACAGAAGAGAGAGAAGAGTAACTTACCATTAAAAAAAAAACACCTCTCTTTTTACCACCCTGTAATCCCTTAACTCAGGGCAGAGTTGCGAGTGACTGGATGGAGTTGAGCATTTACTGGCCAGATGCCCTTCCTGATGCCCATGCAGAGTTCGCAGCAGGTATTTTTTTTCTTTGTGTCCTAAGAAACATCTGCCACTACCTAGGATTGAACTCCTAATCTTCCAGGTGGGAAGCAAGCGTCTTCACCGCTAGGCCACAATGCCACTTATACAAGAGTAACTAGCCATAAACTTCCAAATATATCAATTTATTGTGATAAACAAAGGGAATAAACAAAGTATTCAGCAAGAAAGCATTTCAGAATATCACCATATACATTTGACTTACATTTGGCTAATCTCTATTTTCCAATACAAGTGGAGTTTCGTAATACAGTATGTGGATAAACCCATATGTTTCCAGGAATTAAAGCAATTATCTCAATCTTACCAATTAGGGCTAATTTCATAAGGCAGTGATGAAAAAAATCATCACCTAAGGGGTCAAAGACCTTTTTTCTAAACAACAGCACAGAATTTATTGGATTGACAAAGGATTTATTGACTGACTGCCAAAGGAAGCTTGCTTATTATACTGGGTATTGTTGCTTATCCGCTTTTTAAAAAATGTATCAAGTGATGGCTGTCAAGGTGCAATAAAAGTAAAATAAATCCCCCTACATATAAATGAATTCTCAGTACACTACAGCAAGAGCTGTTCTTGCTCTAAATTATGTCTGAGTTTACTAAAATTACTTTTAAGTTCTTTCCTATCTTGTCCTGTCAGTGTAATCTATTCTCTTTCAGCTACAGAACTACAGTTGCTCAAACAAAAAGCTATATTGTTACAGCTGAATTATTTTCCTTTCATTCATATAATTTGACATTCGTGATAAAACCTAGATCTTTCAATTTATTTCCCTCTGGTTGCTTATTTTACCTGTATTCAGGTAAATGAATTATCAATTACCTGTATTCACTCAATTCAAAGCAAATTATTTTGCTTGGAAGCTGGTTAGCATCATTTTGATCAAACATTTTTACATACACCCATAGTTAATGCTTCCTTCCCCCATCCCTACACAACTCCCCATTATTATTCTGCCTCTCCCACTTCCCACAATTGGAAGCTTCAAAGTATAGATGAAAACATGTTTCAGGCAGCACTAAATTCTGGAGGTGTTTCTGGGGTTCCATAGTTTCCATCATTATTGACTAGATGCTCATTTGTCACCTCTTGGTAGCCTCTCATCTTGTAGCGCCGAATTCTGAATGCGATAAAAACCAAGATAACCAAGATTGCAATCACTGCCATGCAAATCCCAGCAATGGCCCCATTTGATAATCCCAAAGTGTCATTTCCCTGGAAAAGAAGAGCTATTTCCTTCCCATCTGTGTCATTGGCCAACCTCCAGCTCCCACTCTGCTGTATTTTGACCCAGGCTTGGCTACCTTCGGTGCTCACCAGGATTGTTTCAGAAAGGCTGCCATTTGGGGACGGTGTGCGCAGAAAAGGGGGGAGTTTGATGGGAGCCAACTGCTGAGCAAAAAGTGTCCCTGCCTGCAAGCAATAGAGAATTTCACAGCCATCACTTAAATATGCCTTATGTTGACTATGTCCACCTGGACATTTCATGGGATACTTAGTAGGGGAATCTTGGTAGAAAAAATCCTGGAGGATTCCAGGGCTTTGCCCCTCTCGTAAGCCTGCCAGAGGATTGCCAGACTGGCAGCTGAAGAAGCCACCGAAGGGCACTGCAAAACGGGAGCCCATCTCATAGTCATTACTGACGCACACCTTCAGATTGTCAAAGAGGACCAAGGGGAAGAAGTAGGCTGGACAGGTGTAGGTGTTGGTCACTGGGTTCTCATTCCCGGTACTATAAAGTCCTCCAAAGAGAAATCCTGTGCTCTGAGCTATTGGGCCTGCGGCAGCACACCAATAAGCAAAGAACTTCACTGTGCTGGGGTAGTAGTGGATGCCGCACACCTTCTTACAGCATTTAAATACAAGCCAGCAGGAATGGCACTGCTGGTGACACTCCATCTTTGGCTGGTTGCCTGTACGTTGCTCTTCGTGCAGCAGGACAGCCGAATAGTTCTTTGGGCAAGAGTAGTTGCCAGTCAAAGGGTTCTGGATACGGTAAGACTGGCAAAGCTCTTCTGGGTCCTGGCCCGAAACCCCATGGCACTCCTGAAAGATTCCACCAAAGGTATAATTTGTGCTGGGATTTTGGCACGAGCCATCATCCACATTGGCCTGGAAATTGAAGTTCTTTGAGCTGGGCTCAACGCAGCCTGGGTGGGTGTTGATTGCATAGTAGAGGCGGATAGCGTTTTCCACTGTAGTGGCCACTCGATAGACTGTAGGCTCTGGCAATTCGGGTAAAGCATCAGGGGTGATGAAAAATGGCAGAGGAAGCCCTGACTTGCCTATCGCCACTAAACCGTTGGGGATGCCCTCCTGCCATTTCTGGAGGGTGATACCAGGATAGAAGGGCACACTGCCCCAGCTCTCCAATTTGGAATTTACAGTATTTACCAGATACTCCTTAGTTATATTACTCAAACCTTCCATGGAGGTCCCAATTCCCACATTGACTTTGTGGAAAAAAGTAACAGAGGCAGAGGCAGTGATGCCTGCTTTATTAGCTTCATTGTCCAGCAAAAACTTCTTTTTCACCTGATCCTCTTGTATGAGGGATGCCCCAGCCTCCACACTTGTGAGGACATGTGTGCCGTAGCTTAATACCAGCATTTCTGCCATATACTCAGCAATCCGACTCTGATTATTCTCCAGCTGGTTGCCTATGCTGACAAGCTGATGACGGAAGTCCTTGTGGAAAGTGAAGGATGGTTGAGCTTTCACAGAGTAGATGTGATGCTGTACCTGCACTCTTGTAGTGATTGTTTCATCATAGACATTGTGGGTCTTCGTTTCTTGGCTACCAGTGGAGAACCTGCCATTGAGCACGGTGAGGTAGGAAGCCTCAGCATTGATGGATTTGGAAAATGCATCAGTGTAGGACAGCCAGTCTTCAATAATTTCAGAGTGGATCTCCATTGTGCTCTTCTTGAGGGGCACCAAAAAGACATCGTTGGGAATGAGGTACTCACCATCTTCAGTGATCCGGCATTGGGAGTAGTTGAGGGTCATGACTTTGCCCATCTCCACATTACGCAAGTTGTCCCAGCCACCTCCAGGTAGCACTTCTAGTACCTTTTCACTGAGACCTTGTAATCTACAAGCTTTGAATCCCGGATCTTCAGCTATTGCAATCTCTGTGCTCAGCAACACCAAGAGAGGCCAAAGCCAAAACGCCATGGTCAGGGAAGGGAAAAGACCACTTTACTTGCACAGTCATGAAAATAGAGAAAAGTTTCATTATTGAAAAGACTATTTGTTATTACTCAATCAAACCTTCTCTAAGCTGATGCCCTCCAAATATCAGATCTCATCTCCAGCATCATCAAAGGCAAAGCTGCTAGAGAAGGAGAAAGCTAGATAAGATAGCAATCAAATGTTACAATTACAATTTCTGGCAATTCACCTGAAGTAGAAATGTATGCAAACGGATCCACCCATGGTAGACATAGACAATAATAGAAAAATAGTTTAGTATTGCTGCATAAGTTGATATATAATCCAACCCTTTCAAATATTATTTTGCTACACACACACGCACACACACAATAGCTGCAATACACACAATAGAGCATCACTTGTGTTTTTATAATACATATTAACCAGGTTGCTTCTTTGAATTGGAAAAAATATGATAAACCCAAGTTATGACCTTGAGGGAAGTTAGCCTAGAGAAGGAAATATTAAAAGGGCAGAAAAATATATTTTTTCCTCAAAGGGATTTTTTTTTAAAAGCAGAAACCAAATCTCTCTGGCCTCAAATCTCTGTCCCAAGCAAGAGCCAGCCCAATACAAATGCAGATGTAAAACCATCAGGAAGGTTGGAGCCAGGGAACTCAAGAAGACAAAGAAACTCTTAAGAGTCATTAGCCCAGCCCCAGGGAAGCAGGAGATGACTTTTGGGACATAATAGGACTAAACCACAGATACTAAGGCCTAGAAAAGCACTCAGACTCAGTTCAAAGTTCATGCCACAGGAAGAGGAAACTATTCCAAACAAAAGGCTAGAGAGGGTGTAAAGAGCTACTTCCCATGTGCTCAGCCCTTCTCTCCTCTGCTCTTTCCTGCAAGAATCATCTTTCTGCTTCTTCAATAAACTGTAACCATTTTCCCAAAGCAGTCGCCATGTTGCTTATTTATTCCAGGCTTGGATGAACCAGGATGAAGACTTACTTCTAACAACCTTATTCTGGCTTTGTGCCGAGATTTACCCTCCCTCTCCTATTTGCCCCCAACAGCAGCAAAGAGGAAGCAGCTTTAATTATAACAGCTGACTTCCAGTACTTGAGGGGCAGTATGAAACATTAACAGACAGAGATAGTATGAAACAATTGCAGTCAGTGAGATAAGGGGGGGGGGGTTGGTTTATTCTCCAAAGCTCCTGAGGGCAGGATAAGAAGCAAAGGGTGGAAGCTCATTAAAGAGATCCAACCTGGAACAAAGGAGAAACTTCCTGACAGTGAGAACAATTAATCAATGGAACAGCTTGCCTTCCCAAATGCTCCATTGCTAGAGGTTTTCAAGAACAGCCTGGACAACCATTTGACCTGGATGGTAGAAGGTCCCCTGCCTTGAGCAGGTTAATTGGACTAGATAACGTCCTAACGTCCAGCCCTTTGATTCTATATTCTATGTTTCTAAGATTAGTAGAAAACCTGCAGGGACTTGGTCTCCCCAAAAAAGGAGACCAAAACTCTTGCAAATCTCCTGAACACTTTGGCCCTAATAGGGTTGTCTCTGAACTTTGGAAAAGTCATCTGAAATCATTCCTTACCTTGCTTGGCTCCCCAGATCCACAGCTTCTTTCTGTCCACCAAAGGAATTCTCGGCTACTTTGCTTAGTTTATCACAGATTTTTTTTTAAAAAAAGGAATAAATGAAGAAAGACTAAAGAGGAACGTTGATTTCCCCAAACAATAGGATTGGACAATTGAAACGTGATGGGAGCGTCTCTACTGCGGAGAATGAGTCAGGCAGCCGTTTTCAAGCAGCAGTTTTCAAGCAAAGTCGAAACAGAAACTTTTTCCGGAAAGTCCCTTCTCCCCCCTTAGCCCCCCCCTCTTTTGCATACCTTCCTTTTGATGTTGCTCTCAGTGTAAATATTTGCTGCCCTGGGCACAAAGTCTGTCCATCTGTGACACGGAGGAATTATTAACCGAAATGTTCTACATTCTACAGAAATGTTATACTATACATTGCAAATTCTACAGGTAAACATGTTTCTCTTTTTCTCCCTTTTTCTTTCCCCAGAGTTTATGAAACATATTTATGTCCTTAATAAGACAGCCAAGAAATGACTGGCATTGGAGATGAACAAAAGTATGGGCACAGATAGTGCTGTTAAGATATTGAGAAGGTGGCTGAGTTTCCAGTTGTAATGAAATAAAAGTTTGCTTCTGGATCAGAAACCACTGACTATGCCGCAATTCTGTGAGTGTAAATTATTATTTCAAAATGACCTGACATCAGGGGACAGTGGCATTTTGTTTGAAAGTATAAGACCCAATTATGTAACTGTTCTGCTTGTGTTTGTACTGGATTTTCCATTGTAATGGATCTGTACTGGAAAAATAAAGAGGCTGGTGTGGACATGGCCACTCAAAGAAATACTTTACTGAAGCTGTCTATTGCACTTTCAGATCCAGAGCTACCAAGTCATGCTGCTGGACTTCAAAAACTGCTTAATTTGCCCCCACAAAAGGCAGAATGTTGAGTTGGAATTTATGGATGAAGGCAACCTCTTTATCTCTGCACTTTTGGTGCCCATCCGATGTTCTTGCAGATTATTACCAGACACTAAAGCAGGCTGTTCTGCTACATTTTTCAGAGTTGCCCACAAGCTCATGGAACAATCAGAGTGTTGTCTAATGTCTAGCTTGCCTTTTGAAGTGGATGGATTGTTTTGATGAAAATAGTCACCATAGCCATAACAGGGACTCCTATTACAACAAAGCATAAATGTTGTGTAAAGAGTGAAATTGAAAACAAATACTTAACAACACATGCAACAAACATATTTGTTTTAAATTGACAATGCCACATATTAGTATAGAAGTAACCTTAGTCTAACGTGCCCACTGAAAGCATTGACATACATTTCATTGAGCATCTAACTGGCAATGCAATCAAGAATAGGCCTTGTGATTTTTATTAATCCACCATAAATTCTATCTACAACAACAGAGCCAATAATGGTGGCTCTCCATGCATAATTATCCAACTTTAGTAAATAGAAATAGGATTCCTTCAATCCTTGGAACTGAGACCTGGATTTTTTTCTGGTTGATTCTGTAGAAGGCTTTGTTAATAGGACATTACCTTGGAAATGCTACTCAAATCATTACCTTGGAAATGCTACTCAAATCATGTCCATAGGTTAATTTTTTTTTTAGTAACACTATCACACAGTCACACTGTCTACACTGCAGCTTTACATTTTTCAACATTCTCACAGCACTTGTTGCTTACTTTTCAGCAACTTTTCTTGTACAGTAACATTTCTATCCTTGGTTTCAATTCCAGCCTATCACTATCATTCCATGTCAATATACTGCTTTGAGCATTTCCTTATTTCAGTTTCATCCAAAATAATTTCATCAATTTTATTTTTAATTCCTTTCATTCTGCTGGAGACTTTTCATTTAGCCCTTTTCATCCACATCCAGAACGATTTTTCTTTTCATCAGAATCATTATGTCTTTTGCTTGCCTCTTTTAATATTTTTCACAAAATATTTATCAGTTTGTATACTGGTGAAGTAACTCTAGGTAGCTAGCAAAAAAGGATTGAAACAAGTAACAAAAAGTTTTTTTAAAGCAACAAACTCAACAGTTAAATGCAAGGTGTATATAATGGAAGGATAACTAAATAAACAGATTTTCAGTCAAAGCACCATCAGAGAGCCAATCGCTACATGCCATCCAAAGCTTGACGGGAGAGCCAGGTTTATAAAGTGTTATGAAAGCTCAAATGGATTGGGGCTATCTGGACTCAGAGACAACTACCTATGCATATACAAAGACAAAGTCTGTCAAGATTCTTCTGTATCCTAAGCCTGTCTTCTGGAGTGTTGGCTATTCCTCCCAGCTTGGTGTCGTCTGCAAATTTGATGAGTTCCCCATCTATCTCCTCATCCAAATCATTGATGAAGATGTTGAAGAGCACTGGGCCCAGAACAGAGCCCTGGGGCACCCCACCACATACTTCTCTCCATGTAGATGCAGTTCCATTGAGGGCCACACGCTCAGTCAGGCCAGTCAGCCAGCTAGGAATTTATCTGGTGGCGATGCTGTCTAACCCACATTTTTCTATTTTATCAAGTAGAACAGTGTTTCTCAACCTTGACAATTTTAAGGCATGTGGACTTCAACTCCCAGAATTCCACAGCCAGCAATGCTGGCTGTGGAATTCTGGGAGTTGAAATCCACATGCCTTAAAATTGTCAAGGTTGAGAAACACTGAAGTAGAAGGTTGTGATCTACTTTATCAAATATCTTACTGAAGTCCAAGTAAATTATATTCACAGCATTCCTCTGGTCCACTAATTTTGTCACCTGGTCAAAGAACGCAATAAGATTTGTCTGGCATGATCTGTTTTTGACAAACCCATGTTGGTTTTTGGTTTTTTTGGTAATGACTTTGTTTGCCTCTAGGACGGTGTTCGCTTATTTGTTTCCTCCCCCGTCCCTATTTTTCAGACAAAGGCTGGAATGCAAGCAGGACTTAAATTCGGAAGCCGAAGGGAGCAAGGCTCTGAATCATCCAGCCCCCGCCAGGCTTTTCCAGCTTTCCAGTAGGAGGGGAACGATCCCGATGCAGTCTCTCGCCAGCTTCGGCGACTCTTCCCCCGGAGCTGGAATCTACTTCTGTACCTTCCGGGGATTGATTGGTTAATTGATTCAGAGCGCCCCAAGAGGCCATAATGAAAACCCGGGAATTTCAGAACTGGATCCAGTTTCGCTTTCATTTCTCGGCTAGCGGCTGCTTTCCATATCTCGTCATCTAAAAGGAAACGGGCGGGAATCACTTTTGCCGAAATGAGTCCGTTGTTGCCTAGGGCCCAAATCACCGCCCCGGAAAAGAGGAAAAATCACTTTGTCCCCACCCTCTCCGCCTTTCGGAAAAGCCCGCGCAAGAACTTGTGGAGTCATTTCCCCCTTTTTTGTCGTTCTGGAAGGTGTGCCAGAGGCCTCCCGTTGTCTTTTGTTTCCAAACCTCGGCTGATAGACAGCTCCTTTTAAAGGTAAAGAGTTCTTGAATGAACGTGTGAACGCGAAACGACGAACGATCATGATTTCCTTTATTACAGTACTCTCTCTGCCGACAAGGTTCATAGATGTCGTCCCGCCTGCGAATTGAATCTCACAGCAGTCGGCGGGCGGGAGAAACCTTAACTGGCTGACCCAGCACACGCAGCCATAATAAGCTAGTGATCTTGATCATGATTTAGTGTGGTGTACCGAGCTAATTTTGGTTTATTCAATAAACGGAGATAATAAACTAAAAGCTTAGGTGCCCAAAGCAGCAAAAATGCCCTAGCTGAAAATGAATAATGGTGTGGGTAAAAAAAAAAAGAAGTCAAAATAGCAGGAAAAATTGAGTATATAATCCTCTTGTTTAGGTCATCATCTCTTTTTTTTCCCCCTCACTTTACCAACAGTAAGGATGGAACCGCTGAAAGATGCTTCCGCTGCTGTAACCAGTGCTGAAAATCCAAAGGTAAAAAGTTCCTGCTTATTCTGAGTTGGTTCCTGTTCTCATGGTCTGCGTGCGGTGAGTCATGCTTTCCGTGGGCATGTCATGACATGCATTTCCTTACTCTCTCCTTGCCTCCAAGCCTGTGGCTTAAACTTTTTCAGGCTGTGGGACCTGTTAACGTTTATCATTCCTATTATGTACACGACTGTGAGATCACAGCCGCCAGTTCTTTTAACTGGGGTTGGCTTTCATATACATCAATTTCCGAGAGAACCTAGGATGTTGCAAAGTATCGGCACACTAAATGTGTGGATCCAAGCAGCCTAGCCTTTGGTAAGTGGCAGAAGTTTTGTCAATGTGCAGATTCTCTAAGTGCCGTCAAAGGTATTTTTTGGTATGATCTGCAAACACAATTGGGCCCAAAATTTCCATTGCTAAGTGAGGCAGTTAAAGTGAGTTGCGCCTCATTTTATGATCTTTTTTTTTGCCACAGTTGTGGAGTGAATCGTGTGATTGTTAAGTGAATTTGACCTCCCCAATTGTCTTTGCTTGTCAACGGGTCCATGCCAGTTGCCCAGTGCCTGAATTTTGATCACGTGACTGTGGGGATGGTGCAAGTGAAGAATGCTCATAAGCTGCTTTTTTCAGTTCTATTGTAAACAAATGGTTGTGAGTCGAGGACTACCTCTATTATTATTAGCCACTCAATCCAAAAACAGCAAAAAAATATAAAATGATTCGGCCAGACTAAAACAGCCATAAGAGTAACAGGAGATCACAACAGGGACCTCACAGACTACATTAAGCCCACCCTTTGAACCGGAGTGAAGTCTTGAGAGCTTTCCTGAATCCCAGCATAGTAGATGTTCTCCTTGTCTCTGATGGGATGTTATTTCAGACAGTGGGGACTGTTTCAGGAGGCCCACTTCCTTGGTTTTACAAGATGATAATGTTTAATAGAGAGGACCTAGTTATTTGCTTAACTACGGGGTGGGCAGAAAAGAACGGAGATAGGCAGTTCCTTAGGCGACAAGGCCCTGTGCCATATAGGGCTTAATTGAAGACAACCAGCACTTGAAACGCACAACTGGCAGCCAACGCAGCTCACCTAGCATGGTGACACATGGGCATAGGGAAAAGCATCCATTATTGTGTGTGCTGCTGCAGTTTGAATCGGCTGTAGCTTCCACATTGTATTCAAGGGCAGCCCCAGGTAGAATACATTGCAAAGTCCAATTACGAGGGCATGAGTAACCATTGGAAGGCCTCCTCCGGTTGAGCAAGGAACATGATTGGTCTGCAAGATAAGCCTGTGCAAGGGCATTCCTGCCACAGCTGCTACCTGCTCTTTCAACAGTCACTGCCATCCAGGAGGCTCCCCAAGTTGTACTCCAGTCTCAGATAAGGAAGTAGTACCCTATCCCAGATGGACAGTGAAAACTTCCTCAACCTGGGGAGGGGGAGGGGCTAAACAGCCACAGCCTCTTAGTCTTGTCTATAGCTGAACAGGCTCTAGAGCAGCGGTTCTCAACCTATGGGTCGCAACCCCATTTGGGGTCGATCGACCATTTCACGGGGGTCGCCAAGCAAGGCTGTCTGCCATTTTTTTCCCCTTTTCCGGTGGGTGCCTTACCTCCCTTGGGCTGGGCCAGCTGGTGGTCGCCCTGCTCCGTCTCTGCCGCTTGCCAGCTACGCCTCGGCCGGCGCAGGGGGCGGAACCACGCATGCGCGGCACTCCCGGGCAGGGAAAGTCCTCGACTTACGACCGGTTGGGTAGTCCTCGACTTACGACCGGTTTAGTCCTCGACTTACGACCGGTTTAGTCCTCTACTTACGACCGGTTGGGGGTCGCGGCATTCAAAAGGTTGAGAACCACTGCTCTAGACATTGGGTCAAATCATACTCTAGTAATAGAAAATTGGTTGAGTTTGAGTCTATTGATTTTGGTCCTTAAGTTCTCTGTAAAATACAGTTTGAAAATCCTGGTCCATCCCACAAGAAACCACTGATCCTATTATTCTATCCAAATGCAGAATAGAACGTGCAATTGCACTGCTGATGGCTAAGGGCTCTCTGCTAACTTGGCTTTCAGCTGCTCCAGAGGAAGAAGCAGAAACCCTGAAAGACAAACATGGAGTCTGTCCTCTTCCTGTTTTTAAATGCCACATAAGAGAGGCCAGTTCTCCTGACTGGATCCTCGGTGCTTGGCTTTTGAAAGTGTTAGTTGACCCTGCTATTACTGGGAGTGATGAATCAAGCTAACTTTCCTTTAATTCTTTTCCTTTTGGGATGTTATGGTGGAATTTCCCCACAGTCTGCATGCCTCTCCTTAGTACATTATGGAATCAAATGCACCTGGAGATATGGGTAGAGCAGAACATGTTTTAAATTAATCCATGATTGAGAATCCCAGGTCTGCAGTGTGCCTGGTTAAGGGAAGATTATAAGCCCCTTCGGTTTGAACATATAGACAGTTGCCTTTCAGGTTATTGTGTTCAAGAAGAAAAAGTATCTGGTACTGTTGACATGTTGAGCCAAGATTTGTGCTCATGGCCTTAATTATTTTCTTTCTTTCTTAGGTAGCTTAATTAAATTCAGTTCAGAAAATGCCTGAATTGAGTTAAAAGCACCTATGAAAATATCCTATACAAAATATTGTTTCACATCTACTTTACATAGCTTCTAGGCACTACATGGTCTTTTTACTGTTGTTTTAATGAAAAACAAAATAACAAACCAAACGCATATTTAATTGTTGCCTTTTATTAGATCAAAGAAGAGGTACTAAGTAGCGATGAATATAATTGTCCTGAAAAAGTTGCAACAAGTCGCAAGTCTGCAAGTGGAGAAGAACGAGAATTCAAGGTGACATTCGGTAAAGATGGAAGGAAGCATCTAGTGAGAGGCAGACTTACCGACAGTCTGTTTAGTGCCCTCAGGTCTAATCATCTTGTTTGTGCCTGGATGGACAGAAACAAGAGAAAAGAGTTCCACTTAAAAGAGAAGAAAGAGTCTTGGGATTGCTTCATCAATCTGGGAATGCCTTTAAAGTATGTACCTGATGGCTCACTATTTGAAATGAAGTCCTACAAGCTAACTGATGAAGTATGGTATCGCCAATATGACGATAGGAAAGAATGTATATTGTTCTATGTCCAAGGAAAAGGTTCTAGAATGGAAAGCCATGGAAAACAAAGCCGTACGGTAATAAAAAACGGCAGCCTAATTAACGAATATTGCACATTTTGTATCTTTGCCCCTAAAGAAGAATCGATAAAAGATGCCCTGTGCAATGATGGCCGCTTTCTGCCATTGCTGAAAGAAGAGAATTGGACACTGGTAAAAAAAGGAACAATCACAGAAAACAATTACTTAGTTAAGATCTTATCAGATCAACCAGATGAAGTTTATGAAATTCACGTGGAGTCTAAAAAAGGTGCCAGATACAGTGGTGATCTAAACAAGAAACAGAATGATTTAGACTTGGCGGGGGGGCAGCTGAGTACCCTTGAAAAGCCACAGGGACAGCCGGACTTTGAGGAGGGACAACTCAGTGCTTCTAAAACACAACAGCCACGGCCAGACTATGAGCAGGGACAGCTCGGTACTTCTAAACTACAACAGCAGCAGGAGTTTGAATACCAGCTCCTGCATTTGTATCCTAAGCTGAAGAAAGAAGGGCAAAAGGTTTTCAAATTTTTGACACTTAATAACAAGGACTTTGAAGTTTGTAAGAAAAACTTTGGAAAGGAGGTAAATGACTCTCTTTCAGCTATGTTGATGGAGACACTTGTTACCCGTATGAATTCAGTTGGATATATAGATTGGAAGAATGACTTAGGATGCGTTCAAGGGTCTGCAACTTGCTTTGTTCTCCATGGTAGATATATATTAACATGTCACCATGTAGTAAAGTCGATAGTTGGAGAAAGAACTGAAGCAAAGGACTGGGGAAAGAGAATCAAGCAGTTAGCCCGTGTAACTTTCTCTTATAAAAAAGAGCATCCTCCTAGAGAAAAGTGGTTCTCATTGGAAAACTGGTTTGAAATATCAGATGAGGATCTTGATTTTGCTGTCCTGAAATTGGAAGAAAATGAAAGTAAAAGTCATCCTCCACCAGGACTGTTGCAATTTCATTCCCCACCACCACCAAATGGTCCCATTTTTATCACAGGTCACCCAAAGGGAGGAATCAAGTCTACGGATGTTTGTGTTGTTGTCAGTGTATTTGAGCGTGGCAATGAATATAGCAATCATTTGCAGCAACAGCAGAAAATTGAATGCAGCAAATATGTGTGTGGTTACAACTCAGAAAAAAAATGCATCCATACGTATAATCCAAAAGGTTTTGACCACAAAAAAAATAGTCCTCATCTTGTCACTTACAATACCTGTTTTTTTGAGGGCTCATCGGGTTCACCGGTGTTTGACAAAAATGGGCAACTTGTTGCTATGCACGCTGCTGGATTTGCTTATAAAATGAGAAACAAAGAGTGTAGCATAATTGAATGGGGCTATTTAATTTGCTCAATCATTTTAAAAATGCAATCCAAATTTAAATCTTGGTTTGATTCTACATTTCCTCCTGATACAAGTGAAGATAGTTCACATGTGGATGCGTTTCAGAATGAGGCAGAGGAGAAAATGGATTGTAGTTAATACATTGTCAAATATATTTGACTTCTCAAAAAAAAATGGCTTGAGGGAAAATTATCTGCCAAGATTCTGCTTTCTTTGGATTTATAACAGTTTGTGACAGATACATTTATTTTCAAATATGCAGGCTGAACATAGCTGCCACTCTACATTAAATTCTCCAAGAAATGCCTCAAAGTTTAGTGTTGTCCATTGCATTTTTAGAGCTCCCAATAGCATAAATTCTTTTGTAGTTGTGTCTCTGTCTCCTAGCTATTTGTACTTCTTCCTTTATGCAAACATTGATCCCAGTTAGTGACTTTTCTAGTATCATCCCGTCATTACTGTGGTGATATAAGGGCTGTCCTTTTTTACTGTTATTTTGACATAACAATAGTTTGGTGATTATAGAAGATATTAGAAAGGTATTTTCCTCACTGCTGAATCAGGGCATTATCCATCTTTCCTTGAATTGGCAGAAAATTGAATTGCCATCTCATTTTGCCGCTATTGCCTTTGCTCTCAGTCACAGTCAGTTGCTTGCCTTCTCTTCAAGGTAACAGTCTTAGATTTACAATGTTGAAGTTCCACTTTGATGGCACTTATTTAAGGGAGGAAATACAGCTAATGGCAACTTCAACCTCTCCTACTTGTGGGCTGGGGCTGAGATGAAGGCTATGGACCAAGAAAAAAAAAAGATGCCAGGACATGTTGATGCCATAATTAGGTGCATGAATATCTCAGGGGATGCCACAAAGAAGAGGGAGTCAAGCTATTTTCTAAAGCACTTGAAGGCAGGACAAGAAGCAACGGATGGAAACTACTCAAGGAGAGAAACAACCTAGAACTAAGGAGAAATTTCCTGACAAAACAATGAATCAGTAGAACAGCTTGCTTCCAGAAATTGCGAATACTCCAACACTGGAAGTTTTAAGCAGGGACTGGACAACCATTTATCTGAAATGGTATAGGGGTTTCCTGCCCGAGTAGGGGGTTGGACTAGATGACCGCCAAGGACCCTTCCAACTCTGCTGTTCTGTTCTGAAGACCCAAAGTTACCAGTAAGGATGCCTCGCTCTGAAATGCATCCACAGGAAAAACCAGAAACAAGCTCTGACAGTCTGGAATCTGGAAAGTGGTCAGTGTAAATTGTGTTCCTGACATGGGGATTGGAGAAGGACTTTTACAGGTTATTCTGGTCAAAGCATTATCTAAATACCAGTCTACACCAGTGATTGGCAACTTTTCCAATTTGGATAACTTTCACCTATAAGGGCAACAAGAGTTTTATTGCAGGATAGGTTTTGGTGGGTTTTTTAAAATAGGAGGCATTGGTGTTAGTTTTAGTTTACTGGGCTTAACATTGTTTTTCACTTTGCTCCCAAGGAAGTGGAGTTTTGCTTCAAATTTTCATCAGCCCAATCTTGAGTGACTACAGATATCTCAAAAATGGAACCATATGCCACCCTCAGTTGACAAACTGCTTATTCTATACACCAAAGTATTTTTCTTCCTAAAATTAGTGATTGATAAATCTGATTAGCCAAAAGGCTAAATGAAGGGGGATTTAGATGACTAAGTCACAACTTTACTGTCTCATATAGTTTAAATACAGTAGTGTTTCAGTGAGCACACTGGTCTAGATGTTGAATTGCAGTTCCCAGCAATGCTGACATCACATTGATTAGTGAGATCTGCAATCAAAAGCATCCAGAGGGAACTGGGGGGGAGGGTGGATGTTGGTGATCCTTGGGTTCTCTTAATAGTTTTCAAATAGCTTAGGCTCATGCTACTTATTTGATTGTAATTTCCTAACTTTGGTCTTATATTTAATATTTATGACTTATTGCCTTATTCTGTCATGACACGGAGTCAATAAAGCTTTGAATTCCTTGAGCTATTACATTGTTTCCATTTGTTTCTTGCAACTCAATATTCATAACAAACTTTAAACCAGGAAACCAAAGAGAAAATATTGTATATATTGTAATTTGCTGCAAAAACCAGCTGGTGGCAACAAGATCTATCAAAGCATAGTATGGGCAAACTTGGGTTTAGAAAAATCAGAGATAAGGCAAATTAATACTATTAGATACAATTATTTGTGTATAAAATTAGAACAGCAAGTAATATAAAGCTTGAATTGAAGATGCAAAAAGCTTTCAAGAATTGGTGCTGGGGGGAAAGTAATATAGTGAAAATTCCCAAATGACTAAATCTGTATCAAGAATGTCCTGTCCTTGATAGATACATGTGAATTCCTGGCAATGCTCGTACCCTCAGGAGGACATTGTCATAGATTATCAATTGTTTGTTGATGGAGTGGCAGAATTGAGTTGGAGGTGGTCCTTCATCCTTGTGCTCCTTGCATCTCAGCAGCTTTTGATACCACTTCCAGGCGGTTGGGGATTGGGGGCATGGTTTTATGTTAGTTCTCTTCTCCAGGCTGGTTCCTGTTGGTGTTGGTTTTGGGGAGAGATCCGCCTCCAGGCCCCTCCTGTCTGGGAGTGTTGCTATGTTGCCCTACTGTCTCTCCTGCTTTTTCAACATCGATGTCAGGAGTCTTCAGACTTGACCCTTTTATGACTTGTGGACTTCAAATCCCAGAATTTCTCAGCCAGTGTGCCTGGCTGAGGAATTCTGGGAGTTGAAGTCCACAAGTCATAAAAGGGCCCAGTTTCAAGACCTCTGATCTATATGAAACTCTACTGGGTGAGGTCATCTGCCAATTGGGTTCAGTATCGTTACTATGCTGATGACGCCCAATTCGTCTTTTGACCAAAGGCCTGCCAAGTCAAACTGTCAAGATTTTATTTCCAACTCAGTCTTGCCCAAACTGAGTGGCTGTGGGTGTTTGGAGCGAGAGATAAGGGGAACTCAATCTTCTAGCTCTAGTGACATCTACTGTATTGTTCTCAATTTTTCCTCAGATACTGTATGGTAGCCTTGTATAAGCCACTTTATATAGGCAGCTAGAGTTGGAAGAATATCCTTGATGAATGTATTTATAGCCTTTTAATTAGTAAAGAGTTTTCTCTTTCCCTCTCTGTATTTTTGTGTGTGTTGAAAAAAAATTCAGAGGATTCTTGTTCCTAGCTGAAAACCTTTCTTCACCCTTTAAGGACATTTAAATAAAATGCTAAAAATAACTGTTCAGAGATATTTTGATGGATGAAGACATCCCAATCTTGCAAATTTCATAAAAAAACATAACATTGAAAAAAAAAAAGACCACACAGTTGTGGGTTGCAGTTGCACGACTGAGGAAGAACATCAGATGCAAAAAAAGAAGAGGAAAACCAACTCTGGGCAGCGGTCCAGAGATCTCCAGAATGTTGTCTCTGATGTAAACGCTCCCCTCTGATTCTATCAGACCATGTTGCAACTTCAGGTTCGGAGGTGGGCGCGGTAACTGAGCAACGTGATAGGCTCTCTATAAGTGATGCTAGCAGCTGGCCAATCGGCTTCGCCATCTTAATAAATTCGACCTATCAGAATTCTGTGGGGCTGATCCTGGTCGGCTTGTCTTTCTTTTGCGCTGCTTTTTCGGTTCTCTATAGGTGAGGCTGCGTTTCGTCTGCCACGCTAATTCTAATTTCTTGCTTTTTCTCCTTTGCAAGCCCACAAGCTGCATATAATTAAAATTCTGACTTAATCCTCTCACCTGATCCCGTCTGCCTCGCCCTTGTTCACTCCTCCTTTTCATTTCCCCAAACCCCCCCAATCCCTGGGAGAGGAGGGAAAGCCTGCCGTTTCTCTCATTCTACAACTGGATTTGGGGCTCTGTGTTGGTTAGATCAGTGTTTCTCAACCTTGACCATTTTAAGGCATGTGGACTTCAACTCCCAGAATTCCACAGCCAGCATTGCTGGCTGTGGAATTCTGGGAGTTGAAGTCCACATGCCTTAAAATGGTCAAAGTTGAGAAACACTGGGTTAGATGATTGGGCATAAAATCCACGCTTTTTTTTTTTTTTAATCCGAGGGTTCTTGATACCCGGAAGTGATCGCGTGCGCACCCTCCAAAGATGTGTTTGGAATTGGATTTGGGAGAGTTCGTATTTTAATGAGCTGTAACCGAGGGTAAGGCAGAGAGAGAAAATGGGGAGACACCCACCCACCTGTCGTCTCTCTGAGCAAGTCCCAGGAGGGACCCAGGGAGGCAGCAGAGCAGACCCAGCTGCGTTAATAGGTGCTGCCTGTGCCGTAGCCCCGAGGGAGGTGGGGGAGCTTTCGGTCGGAGGAGGCCGAAGAATTGCTGGAGAGGACTTTTGACAAAAGAAGGGGAGGTCGGACCCTTCCTCACTGAGCTCTCCTCCACCTGCAGGCAGCAGATTTTTTCCTTCAAAATAGCCTTGTGTTTTGCAGGGGTACTGAGGATATGGGGAAGGAGGCAGGATTATACCCTTAACCGAGCGAGGTGGCAGCACCACCAGGATCGCTTGCAGCAAGTGGGAAATGATCCTCCTGTATCACCAGTAACTACTGCGAAGGCAGGACGTCAGGGCGAAGGCAGAAGCAATTAAGCACAATATCCAAGATGCTGCAGGTGAGGGGAAGCATCTCTTTGCCCTGAAGCCTCCACAGGCAAATAGCAGTGCAGACAGGTACACAAAAGCAGTCCTGCTTGATGGCCAAACTGTAAACCGCCCCAATCAAATGCTGGACATATTTTTTCCCCTGGTGTGAAGTGGCCAAGTATCCCACAAGGCAGGAAATTGTAACTTGTTTATTGTGTACAGTGCAAGAACAGGTGTGCTCTTGGAACTACATTACAAATCAAAAGGTTCCAATATCCAAATTAGCATAGTTTTTATACACTTTGGGAAAACATAGCTACATAATCATTAAAAAGCAATAGGCAACAAGCAACAAAGCATTCACACCCCTGTAGAGCAGGGGTCTCTAAACATGGCAACTTTAACACTTGTGGACTTCAACTCCCAGGCTTCCCCAGCCAGCATGTGAGGATTTATCAAACCACCTCCCCCTCAATTTTATGAACTGGGAGAGGCAGGCCAGCTCCAAAATTCATTGGAATGTGAATTTTGAAAATGGGACAGAGAGGGAGGTAAGCATTGTCTTTGGTAGAACTACAAAAAAAAAGTGCTCAGTAGTGAGCAAGATGTGAACTGTGAATGGCCCTAAATTATGAATGTTCTTTGGTTTCTTTTAAGTCAGAGGTGGGGAATTATGGTACCTTTATGACTGAGCATGGCTGGTTCAGGAATTCTGGGAGTTGAAGTTCACAAATCATAAAAGGGCCATAGCTCTCTACCCCTGTTTAAAGTAGACAAAGGGCCCAGTGGTTCTCATCTCTCCAAATCTGCTCAAGTTAGGATAGGGAAGTAAGATAAACCTTACTCCTTTGTAAAGGGAGCATCAGTATTCATGGTGTGGGGCAGAGATAAGTAACTTATACTTTCATATGATATCATGATACAAGTATGAAAAGACAAACCTTTTGGCATCAAAGTGTTTAGGAGTGCACACGTATGCTGAAGAGGGAGTCATAAAAGTGAAGTTAGCAGCCACAACTGTGAGATCAAAATCCCCTTCCTTTTTTGTGTGTATCACATAAAAAGTGGTGGGGTTTCAATTGCACGGTTGTAATCGGCATCTTGACTTTTATGACCTTCCCTTTCTCAGTCTTATCTTTATTAGGGCTAGTGCTGGCCAGAAATAAACTTTTGTCCTGTTTTGTACAAATGGAATCCCAGTTGTTCTATGCCAGCTTCCTACTCTATATCCCATTTTGTGCCTGGCATCCCAGAAAACCTGGAAATTTAAGGCAGGACCACAGAAAAATAGGCCACAGCCCAGTAGTGGGCAGGGGGTTGGGGACCTCTGCTTTAAAAGGTCTACCCTCCCTGTTATCTTCATCCAAATCTACAGGGGGATCCATAGAGGTGTAGTCTTCAAAAAAGTCAAACTGGTAATTGTGCCTGGTATATGATAATCCCATTACCATAGAAAGCCAAAAGGTACAAAAAAAACTCCTGTGATTGTCCGAATTATTGCCACTGAGAAGTATACCCCTGTTAAAGTCTGCAGATGGTTCTTTCAAAATGAGTCTTCAGTCTGGTTCCAGTGGTCCCTGGTGGCTTCTCTGTTGATTGTTGGCTGCTGGCTGCTTCCTTCCTCTTTTCTTACTTTGCCTTGGGAGAGAATAAATCTGCCAGATCAGGCCACTCAATCTCTTGGCCTGCTCTTTTGTCCCTTCTTGCTGCCATCTTGTGGTGGTCTGGATTTTTGCAGTCCGGATCTAATAGGTCTGGAAAGATAAAACTTTCAGGCAGCCATTGTGGCTGGGGGGTCTTCTGAGGGGTATGTAAGTCCAAACATGCCCATGTGGCTATATTCTAAATGGGGAGATGAGCCTTTCCCCAACTAATGGTGGAAGGGAAGAAGAGGGTTTGTGACCCTTCCCCCACTGTTGCAGCCTGAGAAGGCTTGGTGCTAAGCTTTTTTTACCCTGGGGGGAATGGGGGCTTTTGAAAAGTTTGTCCCTTCACCCTTATCCATGCTTCCACGTCCCTTGATTTCTCTGTTGACTGGAAGCTGAATTAGAAGACCATGTCCCTGATGCTAGAACAGGGGTTCCCAATCTTGGCAACTTTTAAGATGTGTGGACTTCAACTGGCTGGGGAATTCTGGAAGTTGAAATCCACATGTCTTAAAATTGCCAAAATTGGGAATCCCTGTGCTTGAATTCTCATTTTGGGCTTAGGGGGAGGGGAGACAAAATGTCATGAAAGTCAGATGGATGAGTTGGGCCGGTCATTCTCTCTCAGCCCAACTCACCTCACAGGTTGAGGTTAGTGGGGAAAATAGGGGGAGGAAGGGGTACAGGTGGTCCACAGATTACAACTACAATTGGGACCAGATTTTCTGTTGCTAAGCAAGGTAGTTGTTAAATGAGTTGTGCTCAGTTTTACAGCCTTTTTGGCCATGATTGTTAAATTGTTAGTTGAGGCAGGTGATCATTAAGCAAATCTGGCTTTGCCCATTGACTTTGCTTACTGGAAGCTGGGTGGGAGGGACTGCAAATGGCCGTTGCCCCAGGATGCTGCAATTGTCCTAAATACATACCAGTTGCCAAATGACTGAATTTTGATCATGTGACTGTGAAAGGGCTGTGACGGTCATTAATTCAAGGAATGATTGGAAGTCATTTTTTTTCAGTACTGTTGTAACCTTGGATGGTTGCTTAATGAGAAGCCGTAAATCGAGCACTATCTGTATTAAAAAGTATTAAGTGTAACTCACCTTGAGTTATTTATAAAAATAATAAGGCAGGGTAAAAAAAATCTAAAATTAAAATTAAAATAAAAAATAATGCTCCCAATTTTCAGTAAGAATCTGGTGGCTATAGAAAGGGAGGTGAAGGATGTATATGGCCCTGAGACTAAAGATTCTCAATCCCTATTCTAACTCATATAATAAATCAAGATACAATATCACAAAAGCATCCATACATTTAACAATAGTTAAGTCATACTTCACTGGGTACATTTATCCTCCCAGGGACAATGTACTGATTTTGAAAAGTACATTTTCAACTAAGCTAGTTCCTGAGAGACCCTCTGGAAGGCTTCTGAATGTCTTCCCCATTGTGACAATAAAACCCCAGGATGGAGATTTCTCACCAAACCTGGTCTTTATAAAAACTGCATATTACAATCAAGTAACAATATTCCTTCCCTGCTTTAAGCAAAACAGAAGAGAAAATAATGCTGACCATCCCTTTCCAATTAGGTTAAGTATTTCCAGAAAAAAAACAACAAAGAGGCCATAGTAAGAGCAGTGAGAACACAGGCAAAACAGATCCTCCAGCAGTATCATTTGTACTGCAAATGTATCTAATGCTAGATGAGTGATGCAAGAGACTCACTGAATGTGTGTCTGAGATTTGTATCATTTGGATACATCAACATAGTTGCTTAATATAATCAAACTCCCCAGCCTGCAGCCCTATTTTTATGTCCTAATTTTTTACATGTGGCTTGGGGGAATATCTGATGATGAGAACCCATGTTTGGTAGTGGTAATGAATCAAGGATAAGCATTTTAAGCCCAGACACTTCAAAATATATGGCCATAGCCTTCATATAAAATACACCACAGGAAAATCACCCCTAAATGATGTTTTGGATTAATGATATGGCTGCAGGGTTTGAGGCTGCTGTGCTGCAGTCAAAGCCTCTACCAAACCATCATGGGCTGATCAGCGTGCAATGTGCAGAGCTGCACGATCTCTCGAACCAGGGAAATTGGAGCAGTCATGGAACCAACTTCATAAGTTCTTGTGTTTAAAGACATCCTTTGTATAGGAATGGACAATTTTTTGGGTGGGTAGAGTCTTTTTTTTCTGCTTCCATAGGTCATAGTAAGGATGGCCACTGAACATGGCAACAACTCATGAGTGGGAACAGATGGACTTGGGGCTCCTTTATCCATTTTGGGAGAGAATATTTTAAAAAAAACACAATATAACTTTAAAGCAGGGATCCTCAAACTTGGCCACTTTAAGACTTGTGGACTTCAATTCCCAGGATTCCCCAGCCAGCCATGCTGGCTGGGGAATCCTGGGAGTTGAAGTCCACAAGTCTTAAAGTGGCCAAGTTTGAGGACCCCTGCTTCAAAGTATGGGACTTAATAGGTATTTTCAAATCTATTTTTTAAAAAGAAGACTTAAAATAATGCTACTAAAAATGGCTATTTTGTTCCTAAATCTCAGTAGCATGGGGGCGGAGGTTAGATGCAACTTGGGATCTAGGTAGGAGCTGCCAACTGGTGCTTTACTGAAGGATTCTGGGAGTCCAATTTTGACTTGAAAGAGAAAGGAAAGAAAGAAGGAGTAGTGCTCAGGGATCTTGAATTAGCCCAAGCATTCAGACCAGCCAGTTGAATTATATACAACACATTTCACAATCTTGTTGCAAAGAACTGTGGCAAATGTATATATCAATAATATTAATCTCTAAATATGTATTTATACATATACTTTTAATTGGTGATAGATTTCACATTTTGTCCATATGTACATAGATGCTCTTATGGACTCTACTCTGAAAAGGCCTCTTGTAGTATTTGGATGATACTAATTATTGCTCCTTTGATACACAGAGGGAGTTTAACTTCTACTGATTATGTGCCATCAAGTTGGTGTCAACTCTCAGTGACCACATAGATAGATTTTCTCCAGGATCATCAGTTTCCAAGCTGGTCCTTCCAGTCTTCCAACAGTGGACCTGTTGCTACTGTTATTGAGTCCATTTAATTGAGTCAACTTTCCCTTCTCTTTCTTTTTGCCTTCCTCCAGAGAACTAGGCCTTTACATAACATAGCATGATAGTTTCAGCCTGGTCATTTGCGCCTCAAATAAAATCTCTCATTTCTTAGGAAGTCTGAGTCTCTGGCTGCTTGCACTTGTTACCATTAGCTTGCTCTACTAGAGGTGGCCCTCGACTTACAACAGTTCGTTTAGTGACCGTTCAAAGTTATGTCATTGAAAAAAGTGACTTAGGACCGTTTTTCACACTGTTGCAGCATCCCCATGGCCACGTGATCAAAATTCAGACACTTAGCAACTGACTCACCTTTAGGATAGTTGCAGTGTCCCAGGATCACATGATCAACTTTGGCAACCTTCTGACAAGCAAAGCTAATGGGGAAGCCAGATTCACTTAACAACTGTGTCGCTAATATAACTGCAGTGATTCACTTAACAACTTTGGCAAGAAAGGTTGTAAAATGGGGCTAAATTTACAGTACTTAACAAATGTCTCATTTAGCAACATAAATTTTGGGCTCAATTGTGGTCGTAAGTTGAGGACTACCTGTATATATTTACTCTGTCCTATTGTTTTTCTGTATTCCTTGACTTTTATTACTAGAGCTAGCAGATCATTTGCATTTTCAACTATTAAAGTTGTCTCATCAGCAGAGTGCAGGTTATTGATGTTTCTTCCCCCAGTTTAAAACCACACTCATCTTGCTCTAATCCAATTTCCCTAAATATATATTTAGCATTAGGCTGAATAAATAAGGGGAAAGTATACAGCCTTGTCTCATTCCTTTGCTGACCAGTAGCCAGTCTATTTCATCAGGTGCCGTGGCTTCCCAACCTGTGTACTGTTAAGTTTCATGTGAGGACAAGGAGATGTTTTGGAATTCTGATTCTTCTAAGCACATTCAACAGCTTGATATGGCTGACACAGTCAAAGGGCTTTCTATAATCAATGAACCATGTATGGGTATATTGAATATTCTGTCTTTCTAGTTTGCAACAGCAATACAAGTGAATGAGCATTAGATTTTTACAGTTTTACCTGTGGAAAAGTGGAAAGTATTACTGTACAGCAAGATAGGGAACCATGTCTTGCACAATAGAGAGGTTGATCAATGCACTAATTATTGATCCACATCAAGGGTGCCTCTTTAGGTTTCAGAAAAAATAACTTTGGCAATAACTGATGTGGACACTGATGTAGACATTGTGGAGTCGGGAATAAAAGCACCCTAACTTTGAATCACTGAGAGGTGGGCTGCATAGTAAGCTAGTAAGGAGTCTGGAGACAAAATCATATAATGAATGCCTAAGGCAGTGGTGGTGAACCTATGGCATGGGTTAGAGCCCTCTCTGTGGGCACGCGCACTGTCACCCCAGTCCTAGGCCTTCAGCTGGGTTTTATAAAACCTTTTCGCTTTAGGCCTCTGCCGCCGTGTGCAAAAAAAAAAAAGTTTCAATCAGTCAATTTCAACTTATCCCGGGAAAAAAAAAAGATCTTGCAAAGTTGGAATTGATTGATTGAACTTTTTAGTCCCACCCAGTCTGCCGTTACTACCGCAACCACGCCCACCCAATGGGCCACGCCCACCCAATTGGCCACACCCACCCAGCACTCGACGATGCATAAGTGGGTTTTGGGTTGCAGTTTGGGCACTCAGTCTCTAAAAGGTTCGCCATCACTGGCCTAAGGGAACTAGGTATGTGAAGAAAAGGCTTAAGGGTGACAAAAGAATAACCATTTGTCCAGGATGAAACAAGGACTCCTGCCTTGGGCTGAGGGTTGGATTAGAAGACCTCCAAGTTCTCTTCTAGCCCTATGGTTCTAAGTTTAATAAATTATTATTTTAAGGCAGGACCTGAAACAATTAAAATGCAGGGGCGATCCACTTACATCAGAACTAGTCTTTCATGCATTCAAACTATTGCTATTACAGTTACTGAACATGCAAATTGCCCTGAAGTCAAAATTTGATTCTATAAATCTTGTGCATTGCCCTCTGAATACTTGACATTGGAATACTGTATTGCTTTGAAATCTGTTTATTTTTTCATCTCTCTGTCTCTCCCCCTCCCCCTCCCTCCCTCCTAGAGAGAAAACAGTGGGAAACCACTTCTCAAAATCTTGACAAGAAAGCTTGTCAAAGCTGGTTTGAAAACTCCCCTAAATAATAAAAATAACACCAAAAAAGAATAGCATCAGCCTATCCCAGGTCCTTAGGTAGGATTCAATAGATCAGTGTTTCTCAACCTTGACAATTTTAAGGCATGTGGACTTCAACTCCCAGAATTCTGGCTGTGGAATTCTGGGAGTTGAAGTCCACATGCCTTAAAATTGTCAAGGTTGAGAAACACTGCAATAGATGGACAAAAATGCCAAATCCAATTTCAACAACTGGCTGACTCTGTGACCAACTATAATAATAACGAAGCCCCTGAAACTACAGTAGCTGTTTAAAATAATTCTAACTTGTTCAAATAAGGCGGCCGGAAATATTAGCATCTTTGATGGATGCAGGGCCAGAGCAGTGCCAGGAGTTTACAAAAAGTTTGTATACACTGTATTTTTTTTTTTTGAAGCAGCGCAACGTTGAACAAAATTGCAGAACTGCACTATAACGGAAGGGATTATTTCGTAGGTAGGAGATAGATACTGCATTTTAAAAAAGAAACACGTATGCCTTTCATAAGACCAGTGTTTCTCAACCTTGACAATTTTAAGGCATGTGAACTTCAACTCCCAGAATTCCACAGCCAGCAATGCTGGCTGTGGAATTCTGGGAGTTGAAGTCCACATGCCTTAAAATTGTCAAGGTTGAGAAACACTGCATAAGACCAAGGGCGGCCGCTAGGAAGAATTGATCCCTGCCACCGATTCTGGGCCCAGCTGTGATGGGGCGACTCTCCTATCCAACGCCTCACCCCTCCATTTGTTGCTTCGGCCAGCGCTGGAGGGGTAGCACAGGCTGCGGTAAAAGGCTGCGCTACATCAAGCAGCGCGCGTGAAAAGCAGTGGCCGGGCTGATCCCACACAAGCAGCGGGCTTTTGGTCCAGCGATCGCGTCCTGCGTCGTCTCGCCGCCTCCTCGTCTCACCCCGGAGGGCGGCAATCGATCGGGCACCCCTGCTCGGGGATGCGGTGGTCCAGTCCCCGCGGCCCGCAGTTGCTGCTGGCTTTATCTGAGGCAGCAGAGGGCGCTGTCTGCCGAGCGGAGGGGTGGGTTTAGGGGCGGAGGGCCGAGTATGAGGTAATGGTGGGAGGAGCGAGAGGGAGGAGCGCAAGGCGCCGCGTTCCTGGGGCTGCTGCTCGTGCTGCGGCGCCTCTTCCCACAATCCTTGCAAAGGCAGGGAAGTTGTTGTAACGGCGGGCGAGGGTGCAAGAGGCCGGGGTCTGGCGCTCGGGCTGCGTGCAATGGCTTATTGTTCCTCAGCCGAGGGCGAGAGGCAATGCGCGGGGTGGAGATTTGCATTTCTCCCGCTGTGTCGAGAAAGCCCCACTCGCCCAGGGTCCTTATAGAAAGAAGACGGCATAAATGCAACAGGGAGGTGGAGCTGGAGCGATTGCTGCATCTGCTACCCGGGGAAAGGGGAGGGGGGGATCCAGAAATTAGAGCATGAAATTCCTGGGAGGGCTCGTCCAGAAGCTCCCCTTCTCGTGCAAATGCAGAGAAAGGAGGGGGGGAAAGCCGAGTAGGAGAAAGATGCAACTGGTGTAAACTGAACTGAGTCATCTTCTGCCGTAGCAAGAGACACATTTCCCTCCCGAGACACTTTATATACGGAGCAGACGACGGAACCTGCTTTTCCAGCTTGTTGACTGGAAGGCTCTCCTTGTTAGTTTTGAAATGCACGCATTTCCCAGGCGATGAAAGCAAGACGACCGAATTTGCTTGGGAAACGTGAACGGTTCGCAAGGCGTTTAAGTCTCTTTCCGTGAAACAGTACCTTAAAGACTTGAGTCTTTTTTGTTTGGTTGTTTTTTTAACCCGACGAGCTCCAAAAGACTAGCCGCGCAAAAGCGGGTGGGAGAAAGAAAGAATTCAAAAAAAGAAAATTTGGAACCGGGCCAAGGAGCGAGCGAGCAGCCAGCCAGCCAGCCAGCCAGCCCGTAGGCGTGACGTTGCAGAGTTTAAAGGGGGCAGATGAGATCTATCGGGGGTTGATCCGACGAAGAGGCTGTCGGAGGTGCCTGGGATTCGGAGCCTCTCCTGGAAGAGCCTGCCTGGAAGAGCAAAAAGCAAAGAAATAATGCTGCTGGCATCCGCTGTGGTGGTTTGGGAATGGCTGAACGAGCACGGTCGCTGGAGACCCTACAGTCCGGCCGTGAGCCACCACATCGAGGCGGTGATCAGAGCCGGGCCGAGAGTTGGGGGCAGCGTCGTCCTGGGCCAGGTGGACAACAGGCTCTCGCCGTATATCATCGATCTCCAGTCCATGCACCAGTTCCGCCAAGACACGGGTGAGTTTGACCCCGCGGCTTCCCAGCCAGCGCCAACCCCGACCCCCCCTTGCTGCGATTTTGTCCCTTTTCCTGGCCGGAGAACATCTCCCTTCTCCATGTCCATTCTGATCCGGCGACTAAAGGAGGGGCGTATTTTCATTTGGAGACTTGGTGGGGGTTTGTGTGTGTGTGTGTGTGTGTTTTTAACGGGACGTATAAAAAGTCCGCTGGGGTTAAGTTTCATTGCGATTGCACACAGCCCATTTATATTAAAGGTTGGTATTTGGGACAGCTCTGCTAGGCAGCGGGGGTAATGAGATGGGGACACAGGGCAGAGGGAGATTTATGCGAATATTTGAAATTTGCCAATTCTAGAAAAGGACTTGGGGGTGGAATAGGGCGCAGCTGACATACTGTGCTACAAGCTTCCCAATCCTACTGCCATTGCCAAAAAAAGGAGAGGGGGCTTCACTAAATGAGCTTCGTTGGGAGGAAAAGACAAATAGTTTTCTGAGAATTTGCCTTTCCGATTCTTTATGCCGGGCAAACCCTGTCTCTGCTTAATAGTGCTGCCTGTTGTAGCCCTTATAAGTTCAGAAAATCCTGTTCTGCAGTGAAGATGCCGCTTGTAAAGGTGTGTGAGCAACCGTGTACTTCGCTTACAAAGAGCCAAATACACAAATATGAAACCTCAAAGGCTAGTGAGGAAAAAAGTAGCTGGAACCAATGCTTCTTTGGAACTTGTACTACGGAATAAATCTGGATAGAATTGGGCTGTATGTGTGTGTGTCTCATGCCTTAAGACAAAAATACAGCTGTGTGTATACTACATATGCCAGGAGGGCAGCATGCAAAAAACTTGATAAATAACATGAAGCATTATGTAATGCGGTGTGATTTTGTAAAAAAAAATCAAGCAGCCAGACAAACTTGCAGTTTAAATAGTGACGCCTGATCACATTTTGAGGAATATTGCATAAATATGAATGAAAAGCTTTTGTGATTTGATTTTCAATGTATTAGCTGATCTGGAGTAACATTAACATATACATACTGTTGAAACTGTAATCATTTGGCTGAAAGGCAGGACCAACAAGTAGTTTACCTAGAAAGGTTAAGAATAAAGATGATACTATTCTGAATGCGTATCATTAAAGGTCCTAATCTTTCTTCTCCCTGAAACTTTATAGAAACTGAGGGAGGAGAGGGGACTTATTTTTGTGGTTAATGTGAGTTACAGGTAGTTTTTTTTCTAGAAGCATTGTTGATTCATAACTAGACCCATATACTGATGTCAAGGACTCTGCATGGAAACCATCAAGTAGAAGAAAAATGGTCTGCCAGCTGAGAAAACCAAAACAAAACATCAGGCTAAAAAAAACAATAAGAACTATTTGTATGATATTGTAAAAATCATGCCAGGAGCTGTAGCTGAAGGTCTGGAGACTGATGGAGGTGGGTGGTGCCTCATCGCTGCCTCCTCCCCCCCCCCTTTCTTTCCCTGCCTTTTAATTAATATCTGGACTAAGCAGTTTGCCAAGAGCTGAATGCCTCTTGGCAACGTGCTCCTGAGATCCCGTCAGTGAAGCAGTTGCAGTCTCACGGTTAGATTGAGAACCGGGGCGTAGGTGTGCAGCTGTCTTTGCTGACAATGAGGAAACACCCTGGGAAAACCATCAGCCTCCTTAGCTGGGAATCCCGTTTGCTCCTGCAAGTGAGCTCATGTGAAGAAGGGAAGTAGCTATTGGTTCAGGAGAGGAGATGGGAGGAGATAGCAGGTGAATCAGACCATCCCCGTGCATTAGAAGAAGCCTCCCGCTACAGTATATGGTGCAGCTGGCTGCTTGTGGAATAGGCTGGTCCTGGGTGAGAAGAGATGAAAGAGAAGAGCTGCATGAAAGCTTGGTGTGCAAATAGGATGACTTCAAGGGAGGAGTCAGAAACCTGACAGTGGCAGACAAAGCAGATGAAAGGTGCACCAAAGCTACTTTTTGATGCCCATTTCAGTGGAAAGGCTGGAAATATTAATTAGTGCTTTCTGAGATAGTATTAAAAAGAATAAGATGTAAATAATAGCTTCTCAGATGTTTGGTCTGAACACAACACCCCTGATCTCTACCCACACTGACAACAAACAACACGAATTGGACTAACATGAAAATCATCGGCCACACTACCACCCACCATGCTTGTGAGTTCATCGAAGCCTGGCACTCCACAAGCAGCTCCATCAACAGACACATTGACCTACAACCAGCCTACAAACCCCTCAGAATCCAAATCAACCGCACAGCCAACCAGAGACAGCATCGATCCTCAATCAACCCACGCCAGCCCCCCCTCTTCTCCCACCAGCAGTTCACCTCCCAATGACCCTGGCCTGATGTAACCTCCCCATCACAAGACCCATTACAAGATTCTCTCTGATGACTCACACCTAACCCATCACAAGACCTTCATTTGACACACCCACACCTGAAGCCCTTGTAAACAGAAGAGCACTGACAGAGACATCCCCTAAACCTTCACCCTCACAACATCCCTGAGTCTGGCCTGTAAAGCTGAAGTGCACTATTTGACCAGTCCCTGAGAAGTATAAGTGTGTTTCGTTGTGTCTTTGTTTTACAGTAAATGATTCTTTTAAATGTCACCAGAGCAGATTTTGTTTCCATATAATGGGAGTCAAAGAGGTGTGTGTACATGAAACCCTAGCACAGTCATAATCTTTATGAAACACAGCAGTGTGACTATTAACTATACAGCTGGTGGAAAAATAGGTGGGAGAGGCATTTTGTCTGTACTTGTAGGATGAGCAAGATTTGCGCTAAGTCTTGAGTTTGTCCACAGTGAGCCTCACTTATGCTATGAAGTTATTTTGATCAGATAACTTTTTCTAACTGCTCTGAACATTTGTGGTCAGTCCTGGGTCTCGTATCACTGATCAGCTGAATACAGAAAACTGATTGGTTGCATGATAGTCTTTCCTGTCCTTTGATTATTAGGACACGATTCTAAATTAAATAAGTTTGCTTCTTTCTTCTCTCTCTTGTTTTGCTGCCATGGGAGGGAGTTGGGTCTCCTCAATTCCATTCATACACAATACTGTAAATTGACTGTTGTGAGATGTATTCTGCCTAGTGTCCAGGCCTTTCGCCAAGAAAGCCAGATTTCCTTCTCTGAAGATGATATAGTTCTCCATATATTTCTTCTCTACCTCATATGATTAGATTGTGAGTAGGAACAATCTCTAGCAGTTGTCCAGGTCTGTGACTGAGCCTTTTTGTACTTGGATGTAAGAACCAGGCTACACATTGAATCTTCAACTGCTGTAAAGATACGTTGGGAGGCCTTCCCTCTGCAGACCAATTCCAGTTCAGTTACAGATGAATGTGACAGCTTCACAAACCCAAAGTAGGGTGTGAGGTTTTTCCACCATACATCCCTCTTATAGTTAATGGTAGCTTGATAGCTTATCTCAAAACTGGTGCTTATATTCCTGTTAATCACATACCTCTCTATCTAATAGAAAGAGTACAGAGAAGAGCAACAAAGATGATTAGGGGACTGGAGGCTAAAGCATATAAGGAACGGTTGCTGGAATTGGGTATGTCTAGTTTAATGAAGAGAAGGACGAGGGGGGACATGATAGCAGGGGCTATCTCAGGGGCTGCCACAAAGAAGAGGGAGTCAAGCTATTTTCCAAAGTGCCTGAAGGCAGGACAAGAAGCAACGGGTGGAAACTAATCAAGGAGAGAAGCAATCTAGAACTAAGGAGAAACTTCCTGACAGTGAGAACAATTAACCAGTGGAACAACCTGCCTCCAGAAGCGGTGAATGCGCCAACACTGGAAGTTTTTAAGAAGAGACTGGACAGCCATTTGTCCAAAATGGTATAGGGTTTCCTGCCTGAGCAGGGGGTTGGACTAGATGACCTTCAAGGTCCCTTCCAACTTTACTACTACTACTACTACTATTATTATTATTATTATTATTATTATTATTATTATTATTATTATTATTATACATTCCATGGTTGGAATGTTGTAACAAAGGTGAATTAATATAAATTCTCAGTGTGATTCATTATCAACTCTACAAGTGCAGCCCTTGTGCTCAGCCACATTGGGAGAGACTAACAGCCTTCTCACTGCCTTTCAAAAGTTCATTTTGTCTAACTCATGTCTTGGCAAATTCAGTTAGAGGCGGTGAAGTGGGGAATGCAAAACTAAATAGGTTCAAGGACCAAGGAACAATTAGGGTGAGCCACAGAAATCTTTTAAGCAACTAATGAGACAAATGGATCTCTAGATGAGTTAAAGTTAATGGTGCATTAAAGAAAGACAGTAAAATTGCACAGCCTTGAATAAATGCCTTGCATCCATTTACAGTGCAGAAGAGGTAGGACCATGGCCGTTATGGAAGACTATAGAATATTGCCAAAGGATGAAATCAAAGCACTAAAAGCAATCTGCAGATAGCATCCATTCTGGCCAGTCAGAGCTGCTCTAGGCCAGCCACCTGCAATCATGAAGCAGGAGCACTAAATATCCTGCTTTCCTGTTCAGTTTGCATCCAAATGCGAAATATTGTTGGAGACCTATTACTTTTGAGTGTTGTTGCATTTTGGACAGAGGGGCTAATACCTTGGAAAATTAATCAAAGCACTAAAAGCAATCTGCAGATAGCATCCATTCTGGCCAGTCAAAGCTGCTCTAGGCCAGCCACCTGCAATCATGAAGCAGGAGCACTAAATATCCTGCTTTCCTGTTCAGTTTGCATCCAAATGCGAAATATTGTTGGAGACCTATTACTTTTGAGTGTTGTTGCATTTTGGACAGAGGGGCTAATACTTTGGAAAATTAAGTCCTGGTCCATTGGAGCCAAAGATCTGTTTATCTCTAACTAATAATTCTCTACTGCAATATCATGATTTGATACAAACGATGTAGAAAGAGATTCTGGGTTTAGAGTTGATTCGTGGAATTGGGTGTGAGCACCATTATGGATTGACTTTCAAAGAGATAGTCTTCTTGACTTGGGAAAAGAAACACTCCCTGATTTTTCAGGATTTTTGTAAGGGTCAAAAAAGATAATTGAATAATAATTTAAAAGCTAGGATGCTAACCGAGTAAAAAGGTTAGCACAAAAATAGAACAAAAGAGACTGGCAAAAGGAACACGGAAAATATTAATAAAACAATATTTTATTATAAATTTAATGCAATAAGACAACTTTATTATACAATTAATACAATTGAAAAATATCTAAATACACAAGATATGGTTGATCAATATTGAGGTTAAAGAAAGATTATGGAAAAGTCAGATGAATTATTTATTAGTGGCTTTGCTCAAAAAAAATCATAGTATAATATTTGGGTATTTTAAGCAGATGGCCCTAACCACAGCTATATTTTTAATTTCTTATAATTCTCTAAGCTTCAATAAAACCAATGCAAAGGGCAATATGACTCCACCCAGTATTGATTAGTTGGTTTAAGCAACAGATGTCAGTCTTGAGGAGAAAACATAAAAAGGAACACTTTTCACAGTCTTTCTGAACCCAACTAAGGCTCTGATCTTGCAGAACCCATCTATTGAAACAAGGCATGCCATGGTCCAGAAGGTTTTAGCCTCCATTTATGTGCCAAAATCCTTCTGCCACTCAGGGACAGGTCTCTCTACCTGAACATTGACTTGAGGAAGTGCATTCCCATGCGCTGGCCTTTGTTCCCTTAGTTCCACCCCTTTAACTGTCCAGAAGGCTTTTGTTTTACATGATTCTCTTATTACTCCATATTTTGGGAGCAACTTGCACAACCAACCGTGTGATGACACATGTTAGTTTTTTCACCCAAAAGTCATGTTTGGTATGCAGTTAAAGCATAGGCATGTGATCTTCGGGGCAGTCAGGAGCTGAACTTTAGAAAGTAATTGTTCAGCTTCTGAGTCATAGGCAGTTTGACAGTGAGGTCACTTGAGTGGACAAGGGTGAATTTGGGGGTGGAATTTTGCACACCAGTGTCAGTCCTTGACTATGTTTTGAAAAAAAGCGAAAAATCAAGCTACTGCAACTAACTTTACTGTTGAATTTCAGTAGTTCCACCCTGGCGGTGGGGGGTTCGAGAGGCTGTAGAAATGAACATGGGGACATATTCATGAACATGCCACAGCCACCCTTGAGATAAAGCATTATACACGCCCAGCAGACTTAGCAGCTGTTGGAGCGTTTGGTAAGTTTTGTGGCGCCATTGCTGTCTGGAATATATCCTCAACTCAGATTCTGAGTCTGGTATAATGTGGTTGACAAAGGGTTTTTTCCTCAGTCTAGTTGATTAAGAAATTGGGTGGCTGTTACTGATTTAGAACGTAGCATCAGCAGAAATGGAATAGTTTTAGACATTTCCGTTTTGGCCTATCAAAGGCCATCTAGAGCAGGGCTGTTCAACCAGTGGTGCGGGTACCACCTGTGGTACATTGGCACCTGGCAGGTGGTACGCGACCATCCTAGAAAAGTGGTAGTGGGGCAGGGGAATGAGCTGAACCGGTGGCAGCACCGCACAAGCCTGAGCGAGAGATGGCTGGAGCTGCAGGGCTGTCAGGGCTCAGCGGAAGCGCCAGGATCAGCATTTCTTCGGGACTGTCAGGGCTCAGTGGAAGCACTAGGATCAGCGCGAGGCTCCAGCTGGAAAGCAGCACTGATCCTGGCACTTCTGCTGAGCCCAGAAGAAGCGCCGATCAGCTGGAATGTTGCAGCATCTCCAGGATCTTGTGATTTACATTCAGATGTTTGGCAACGGATTCATATTTATGACGGTCACAGTGTCCCAGGCTCATGTGAAGTGACCAAAACCTGCTGCAACCACCCAGCAAATGGGGAGAATAAAAACCAAATAACCCCCACCCCACCCCTGCTGCCAATCCTCAGCAGAAATGCTCACAACAATGAAAACCTCAGACAGGAGTGGGCAGGCAGGTGTCTTGCTCGGCTGTGGCTTGGGGGGTGCTTTTTTCAGTGCCATTGTAACTTCGAACAGTCCCTAAGCAAACTGTTGTAAGTCGAGGACTACCTGTACTTTATCACTTTTTTCCTTTTTTTTTTTTTTTGGTTATCAAGTTTTTGACACCTTGCTAGGCGACTGGTGGTACTCGGATATTGCCATATCCTAAAAGTGGTACAATGGGTGAAAAGGTTGAAAAGCCCTGGTCTAGAGCGTTCAGACAAAATTCCTTCCCAAAGAGAAGAGGATTACTGTCTTCTGTGCTCCTTTTTAAAGGGAAGCATTTAGCCCATTTTTTTTTCTACCAAGCCATTTATATCTTTTATAATATTAGGCAGGTTTTCTTTCTTAATTTGCTTGAGTGTCTTTAGTGCTCCTTAATGGTGTTAATTGTGGAAATGTTAATGTAAATTAATTTTGAAGTCCTTATATAGGTAGTTCTCAACTGATGACCATAATTGAACCCAAAATTGCCGTTGCTAAGTGGGACATTTGTTAAGTGAGCTTTGCCCCACTTTACAACCTTCCTTGCAACAGTTGTTGAGTGAATCACTGCATTTGTTAAGTTAAGTAACAAGGTTTTAAGTGAATCTGGCTTCCCCATTATCTTTGCTTGTCAGAAGGTCACAAAAGGTGATCGCATGAGCCCAGGACACTGCAGATGTCAATTGCCAAATATGAGTCAATTGCCAAATGTCTGAATTTTGATCGTGTGACTGTGAGGATGCTGCAACAGTCATAAGTGTGAAAAACTATCATGTCACTTTTCAGTGCCGTTTGTAACTTCGAATAGTCACTAAACGAACCATTTTAAGTTGAAGGATTACCTGTAATGTAAATTTAAGTACATTGTACAGCAGTCTGCTGGGGTACAACACTGGTCATTTTTTTTTAAAGTTAGAAAGATCAATAAGAAAATTTGTATGAACAGTTCTGAAGGCATTGTACAAGAGCTTCATTAGTATTACTGTATACCTATAGAGTAAGATATTTACATGTAGCCATTTCTTTTTCCTGGTACATATTATTTTGTTCTGACTACCAACACATATAATCTGTGTGATTGATGTAGGCGTCCCCTGTTATTTTTTTCTGATATGTGGTGACCTTAATATGAAGATAGGTAAGTCTTTTTTTAAAAAAAGGCTTTAAAAAAACTATTGATGCTTGAGGCCATCCAAGTCTTGTAATAATTAATTCTGTGCATTTCAAATATTTTGGGTTTTTTTGGTACTGCTATTGCTGATCAGTTTCCTTGGATCGTATTAGGTAAGTTTCAGGGGAATGGCTTGGGGAGGGATTGGGTAAAAAAAAGGCACATAAGCCTAATTCCTGTTTTCTTAGAAGAAATACTTTTGCAAAACACTACTCTGTTCTTCTTTTGCTCTTCCCTTGAAGAGAGAATTTGATGGACAGCAATTACTAACATAAATGGTCCATCCTTTGTCCAGACTTTGGTTGTAGATAGCTGCATTTTTGAATAGATGTGTGTTGTACATCTGCACACATCATCTAGCATTCCAAATATTCCATTGCATAATTGGGCTCACTTCATGATAGCATGGCTGTTGCAGGATTCCTTCCTTAGGAAAAAAAACTCTAAAGATTGCAACTGAGCAAAGGGACTTTTCTTCCCCTGAAAGAATAATTAGCATGCACACCGAATCCTTGTCTGTGTGGAGGTATTGTAGGTCTACTTGCTGCCAACCCCTTTCTTAAACTCATTCCCCGAATAAAAGCTTTGTCCGTATATTCTGTCCTTATCCAGTGGTTGCCACAGTGATCAGCAATGTGTCGGCCTGTCCTTCTATCTTCTCGGCTGAATTTGCTGAGACCAAATCAAACTGATTTTGAACTCTGATGTTGTCCCCTCTTGGCAATAGAGCCACTGGGTCAAGAAAGAAAGTGGGACTGGCTGCAGTTCTGTCTATAAACCCTTTGTCAGCTCTGAGACAGGCAGAGATTAATGTTTGCTTTGCTCTTGCAAAATGAAAGGCCTGAAAAGAATACCAACGCCAACATGTTGCTGTCAAGCTTAGGGGTCCCCAGAGTTAGGAGGGCCATTGATTTGCTTGGAGAAATGAAAGAGGAAAGAATTTCCATCTATTGTGTCTAGAGCAGTGTTTCTCAACCTTGACAATTTTAAGGCATGTGGACTTCAACTCCCAGAATTCCACAGCCAGCATTGCTGGCTGTGGAATTCTGGGAGTTGAAGTCCACATGCCTTAAAATTGTCAAGGTTGAGAAACACTGGTCTAGAGTTTTACCTACTGCCCCAAAGCTTTCTCAAAGTGCTCTAAAGTTTGTGCTCACAACAGTGGTGAAATTATTGTCATTCGTTGTTTTTTTTTTTGCAAAGACAGATCTAAAAGGCCAGTGGACTATTATATTGCATGTTATGTTTCTTGTGAACATTCCTGGACAGATCCACTTGATTGTGCAACTTTCTGAGTCCTTGTAAGCCATGTTGATGGATGCACTATTAACTCATGCATTCTCTACAGATGCATGCATTTTAATGGCTCCAACCATACTGGATAAACTGGATGTGTCAGACATGCATACTGAATCCAAACAGTTTGTCTCTTACTGTACATGACAAGTATATTTACCCACCCTTCCTCTCAGAATTTAAGTCAGCACTAAGCAAGTTCTTCTGTTTTGTTCTCATATTAAGCTTATGCATTTAGTCCGAGATTGATCAGTCTAAGAAGTCTCATCTATTCCAAGACTGAGTTGGACTTTGAATTAAAATTTATGTGCTTCAAAATAATACTCGTTAATGCATTATAGTCCAGTGGTTCTTGACTGTCAGATAAGATCATGATGGATTTTTTGTTTGATTTTTTGGGGGGTTGATATAGAACTTAAAGCTGGTTTATTTAAAATTTCAAGCTAGAAGATTTGATTAATATTTAATACCCTGCAGTAAAGAATATATCTAGTTCCCTGTAACATCCTTGCTTGCTCTCCAGATCTGGAATTAAAAATAAAAAAAACTGAATTGTATTTTTGTATGATTTTTTGTATCTTGTATATTGTATTTGTGTTTTTAATATGCTGTGAACCGCCCTGAGTCCTACGGGAGAAGGGCGGTATACAAATTAAATTAACCTAACCTAACCTAACCTCAGATACAAAAACATGATCATTGAATAATAGTTGGCCATGGTAAAGGAGGCAGTAAGAGACTTTGGACAAAACCATTAAAAATGCATTTGCATACGTGGATTTGGTAGTGCGTATATATTCCATAAAGGCCTTCCAATTGTTTCTTGTTTATTTTTTTTTTAGTAAGAATTGGCTTTTACATTATTAGGTATCAAGTGGAGACTATCTTCAGTGCATACTTTCCAAGCCAGCTGTGATATAATACTAATCTTCTTTTTCCTCCTCCTCCTTCATATGCGGTATCTCTGTATCAGTAGTAGTTGTTGTTGTTAGTTGCCAAGTCGTGTCCGACCCATCGCAACCCCATGGACAACGTTCCTCCAGGCCTTCCTGTGCTCTACCATCTTCTGGAGTCCATTTAAGCTCACACATACTGCTTCAGTGACTCCACCCAGCCACCTCATTCTCTGTCGTCCCGTTCTTCTCAGTAGTAGCTTCTTATAAAACAGTGGTTCTCAACCTGTGGGTCGGGACCCCATTTGGGGTCAATCGACCATTTCACGGGGGTTGCCAAGCAAGGCTGTCCGCCATTTTTTTCCCCTTTTCCGGCGGGTGCCTTACCTCCCTTGGGCTGGGCCAGCTGGTGGTCGGCCTGCTCCGTCTCTGCCGCTTGCCAGCTACGCCTCGGCCGGCGCAGGGGGCGGAACCACGCATGTGCGGCGCTCCCGGGCAGGGAAAGTCCTCGACTTACGACCGGTTGGGTAGTCCTTGACTTACGACCGGTTTAGTCCTCGACTTACGACCAGTTGGGGTCGCGGCATTAAAAAGGTTGAGAACCACTGTTATAAAAGAATTAGTTCTCACACAGAAGCTGTAACCAATCCTATTAGATCTAATTCTGTTCAGAACTGTAACTTAGCTTTATAGGCCCAGTCTTACCCCTCCATTTTTGCTCTTTTGAGGAAATTCTGAAATATCCAAAGGAGAAGGGAAAAATTGATTCATGTTAAATGAGAACTTACCCATTTCAGGTGTACAGTCTGATACACAGACTGAAGCTCCCTTGCATGCTGATTATCTCTGCTTTCCCAAATTTTTCAGTGTTGCTTGCAGCTTTAGAAATCAATCCAAAACATCAGTAATTGAAAAGAGCGCGCATTAAACTGTGCATTTATACATCCCTATAAACATGTATATTAAGAAAAAAAGTCATAAAAATAGACATATTTTTTTAAAAAAAATAGGACGCTGATACAGAAATGAGAAACACTGAAGAAAGCAATCAAAAAATGAACGAAAACAAGTTTAAGAGGACCATGACCTTGTTTAGAGATAGACACAGCTAATGTATTACTCAAAATAGTTGTGGTCTTTTAATCAACTACCCAAATCAATGCTTTTATTCTACATCTTAGATCTATCTTATCAACTTCATATGCTGACAAGGTCCAAAATCATGCATGATTTCCTGTAATATGTGCTTACAGGATAGATACTGAGTGGAAAAAAAACCCATCCACCTCTTAGTGTCTCATATGAATACAGCATGGCCAGCATGCAGAGATTATCTTCTCCCTTCTCTTTCACCCCACTCCCTTTTATGAAGCATTCATTGTTTCTTGCCTTGATAAACTCAAGGTAGTCTGATGACCTTTGTCTAAACTAGATTCAGTGAGAAATGTATCCTTAATTGAAGGTTTTTCCCTACTTCCTTAAACCACTTTCAGTGATAGCAGGCATGAAACTGCATTAAACACCCATTGGAAGTGGAGTAATTATGTGTGTGACTATAGCATAGGCTAGCTAGATCTTAATCCAGATCAAGGCAGAAATTCAGTTCCTAAGGATATCAGCAAACCTTAACAGAAGGGATCTCCCGGGTCCTTTTAAAAGCTAGAATGCTGTGAGGCCACCTTGGGGAAGATGGGCTGAAGACTCCTTACATACACCCAAGTTGCCTTGTTGAATGAACTATTGTTCTGGGCAACTTCCCGCTTCTCTTTCCCCCAGTTGCTATGAATGTTGTTGTTTGGGGTCATTAAGGAGTTCTGATGGTAAAGAGGCCCTGACCCTGGCTAGGTCTCAATAGCTATTGTCCCTTTTCTTTTTCCTTCTTGAATGGCTGATGGCCTGTCTGAGTTAGGCAGGGAGGGAGGATTTTCCCACAACTGATGGATGAAAGAGAGGCGTGTGGGGAGGGGAGGGAGATGCAGAGATTCCTAGACCCTTTCTTCCACCCCCCAAATCTGCTAGTTTCATTCTCGTGATGGATTATAATCAATTATAGGGTCTGTGTAGTAATGCAGCGGCTTGGCTTGCAGTAGGTTTTCCCCTTTGTAATGCCTGTTTCTTAAAAATCAGCCTTCCTACCTAATTTCCCAGGAACATTTTTGATGGGATTTTATTTAGTTAAAACCTAATGAAAGAAGGATTTTCCCCCCCCAGAGATTAGAAATGTGGTCGAGTTAAAAATATCCAAGTGTTAATTAGTCAAAAACTGATGGTCTACATTGAGAGCCAGTTTGGAGTAATAGTTAAGGAGCTAGACCAGGGATAGGCAACCTTGGCTCTTTTATGACTCGGGAGTTGCTGGCGCAGGAATTCTGGGAGTTGAAGTCCACGAGTCATAAAAGAGCCAAGGTTGCCTACCCCTGAGCTAGAAAGAAATGGGAGCCATGGAGGTCTGTTGATCATTTGGACACAGAAGCTGGCTGGGTGACTTTGGGCCAGTCATTCTCCTCAGCCCAACTCACCTCTCAAGTGTTGTTATGAGGAAATGTTGAATTGTACAAAAAATGGGGTATAACTGTAATAGATGCATATATTACTTCATATTTCCCCTCAGCTTTCTTAGCAGTATATTTTTCAACATTTTTTTTCATGGAATAAGGACTGATCACAAGAGCCTTGTTCTTTTGAACTGTATTTTGCACATTGCTATGAAATATAAAGCATTTAATGTAATTCAGATCTAAATAAACAAAATTAATTTTCCAGGTTTACCCTTTCCCTATTGTTGTTTGATCATTGCTAATTCATACTCGTCAGTTATCTGCAACAGACAATTGTTCCTGGTACTAGTTAGTGGAGTTCCATTAATCTGTAGCACAGATGTAATTTCTGAAACCTATCTTTCTGTTTTTAACAAAATGAGACTCAAATTAACATAGATCGACAGATCTACTTTTATTTGGAGTTACACATCTGAAATCATTCAGTACTTGAGTTGTTTACTGCTGAGTTCAGGGATGGCAAATGTTGATATTGCTTGACATTTTAATCAAATTCTTCTCATTTTAAGAATAGGTTTTAAATGTGTTTTGCTATGAAACTCTTTCTGTATCCTTTTTACCCTCATATTAATATTATCTTAGAAGACAGGTAATTTAAGACTGGGATGTGAGTCCCCCTTCTTACTAACCTTTAGACAGCTAGATACTCACTGCTTGAGAAGAGGCATTCATGTCTGATCAAAGCTTTGGATCTGAGTAATTTAATAAGCTGAAGCCATGAACAGCTGTCTAAAATCACCCTGCCTTGAGATATACACACATATTAGCTCAGAGAAAATGTACATGAATGTACAAAGCTGCAAAATAATCAGAGTAAACTAAGATGGCTTTTGTGACTGGTTAAATTGCATCCAATTTAGAATACCGTTTGCTAGGCACAGTGTTTCACACTCACCTACTGCTTACAGTACTTAACTAATATTATAGAATATAGGTGGATTTGTACCTTTAGGGCACATTTCTGTCACAATTTCCCAGCTATAGCAAAAATCGCTTAAATAAGAGACACCTTTCTTTCAACTTAAAAAAAATCCAGTTTTGTAGATTGCTCAGTACATGCTGGTTTTACAGGTTGGATCATTTTCTCTCTATTGCTGGTCCACTAGGGATATTTAGGCCAGGGCATCAATGCCATCCTTCATTGCAAAGATTACAAGTATATTACATTCCATTTCTAACTCTAATAAAGCTGACACATCTACTGGTTAGCATAGTCTGTCACTGTCTTACTCCACACCTTTTAATTCTTTCAACCTGGTTTTAGCTAAAAGTGGCCTTTGTATTCACTTGAATGGACAGAGGCAGTCATCATCTTTGACTGTGTGTGTGCTTGAAGCTATGGATGTACAGACTTTTTTACACAAGAGGGGTACCAGGTGTTGGTTTTGCAGGAACAGGTTCTGCAGGAAGAAGAAAGAAAAAATGAGCGTGTTGTTGCAAATAGTGTCCTTGTTAACCCAGCTCATCAGAGTAGTTGCTAGCCTGGAGAATGAAGCCTTGTGGATCAGTTGCACATGGAATATTTGTGGGTATGTGTGGGTATTTTTTTGCAGTGAAAATCAATACTACTTTAACAACCAAGAAGGGGGGAAATATAATTTAGGCACAACATTTTTCAATGCTAAGTAGTCAATGTTAAATGTTTTACAGCAGAGATGTTGACCTTTTAATTGATTTATTTCCTCCTCTTCTTGGTTCTAGTTAAGGCATTAGTAAATATAGGTCATAATGTACACAAGCCAATTATTTCCTAGTCTGTTCTCTGAATAACTCTCTTCTGGGGAATTTGCCAACTTCCTGTTCATTTTAACTATATAAGCAAGAATCGCCTATCATATTTTCTTGTGAAAATGTGCTTCAGTAAATAGTCATTCTCTGTTTAGAATACTTCTTTTGCAGAGAATGTCCCTGATCAGAATATTTATTTTTCTGGAACTGCAGTTATAAACAAAGTTAACTGAATTGAATATACATCCAAAAGATGCCAATAGTTTGCATTCTTCACATAATCTTGGTTAGCAACAGCTGTCAGTTACATATGTCTTGTATCAAAGTTAATGAGATTTCTGCACAATTGCCTGTGTCCTTGATTAATACCACAGTTTTAGCTACCACTTAAATTATGCAGACCAGAAATTAAAAGTCAGGATTCCTAAACTGCCTTCACCTCATCACACCACTGAAATTACATTTCAGTTTTGTCCCTTACTGTCCTTTACCCATGCAAGTACATATTGTCTGGAAATTTTACATTTAATTTTTTTTTGTCTGAATAAGGGAGTGCCTTATTTCTTGAGAAATTCTGAGTACACATCATTGTACTTCCACATAAACAGTCTTCAAAATATTGAAGAATAGATTGGGATGTTGAGCGGGTGGTGGTCAAATAGCCAGGTTTAGCTTCTGTTGAACCTTGCAGAAAGAGAATATGAGGTGCCGTGTCTGTGTTCACTGGGATGAGAAGTAGAGTGAAGGAGGTTATTAAATTAATGTTGAAGGGGGGGGCTGGATATACAAAACAGTTTTTGTAATTGCAATTGAATATCAGCTCCCCCCTCCCCCCGCCTGCTTTTCAGTTTCCCATGTCCAGGCAGTTCTTTCCAGCTTGACTTTGGTGCTGGAAAAAGAGCTGGGCGAGAAAGAAACTAGTGTGATAGGCAGTTGGTGAAGCAAGACTTGTCATTTAATTAATGTCTTAACATTGCCACCAGAATGCATCATCACTTATATTGATGGAGATCCATAGTCCTTTGCTTTGTCATACAAAGTAGCCCTCTTTTGACTATAGGTTTAAAGACCATCCGCTTCGGAGACCTGATCTCTTGGGAATAAGGCGGATTCTACTTTTTATAAAATAAATCATTATACAAACACAAGACCATTAGACTTCTCTCCTTCTGCCTGTTTGCTCTGCTTTTCTTCAGAGATCTTAGAACATTGAAAGTCCGTGAACTGGGGCAAAGGAAGCATTGTTGCAATAAAGGGATCAGTTGCAATAATTGCCTACAATTGGGGGCTTGTGGTGATCTTAAATCTTCCCCTGCCTTGCTTGGTTTATTGAAGATTATGCCTCTTCTATGGCATTTCTTAGCATCTCATAAAAGTAAAACCAGCTCCAGAAGGAATTTTGTTGACCTTTCTTTTTCTCTTGTTCTTAGCAGCAAGACCTTCTCATGTTTGTTATTTTGGCAAGAAATGTACTATACTCTAAAGAGTTACCCCAATATACTATCCCAGTTAAATGGTTGTCAAAATAAACAGTATCTTGGCAGCTGTTAGCTACATCACTGCTTGCTTAGCTTTTATTTCTTGGATCAGGATTGAGAAGATGAGACAGCAAAACAGCTGCCAATCAAACAGAGCTGTCAAAATATTTCCAGTCCCATGACGAGAGCGGGGAAAGCCAGCTTTTGCTTCTCAGGGTAAATGTGGAAAGAATGACATGTTATTCCAGCAAATATGTGTTCCTAACCTGTGTTTGTTTAAATTACATAGAGGAGCACAATTTGGAAGATGAATTTATGGATGAGATGAAAGACTGATTAGCCAATTCATCATTTGTTGATTCTCCCTCATAAATCACCCCCCTCTAGCTTCTGTTCTCCCCAAGCTGAACTATTGGGAGGACTTCAGAGTCCAGCTTGGGGAGGTTTTTTTAAATGTATATGTATATATTATTTTATATTCTGCCTCTCTTCCCTGTTGGAATTCAAAGTAGGAGACACGCTTAATTTCAGTAGGAACTTGTGCCTTCAGATATTGTAATACCAGGGGGTTACATGCAGCAGAGAATTGACAGAGAAGAAGGGAATGGTGTGTGGAAGTTTCTACATACTTTGGTAAACATAGCATGCAGTAGAAAAAAGGAGCTCCATTTCAGCTTGGCAAAGAAACAAGAGAAGCCTCCCCATTATTAAAATTCAGCAAGACACAAGTCAAACAGTGTAAGTGAACCTCTGCAACTACCTTTGGCCTTTAAATGCATCTTCTTACTATTATTGCATGCAAAATTGTCCAAGTAATCATCAAGGAAGCTCTATATTGACTTCAGTCATCCTGTTTAAGGGAAGGATAAATTATATAGTACTTCATAGTGTATTTATAAGCAACCACAACTTGTATGCAGTACTTATTTTCTTGATGTTGAATTTAAAAGAAATAGACTAAACCTTGACTGATTGGAATAGTCTGTAATTCCAGTATTCAAGTTTGTCATGCTCTATTGGTGTTGCCAAATAAAATCATGTCAGTTTGTGCAGAATAGCCATTAAGGGATATAGGAGGAAAGTCCATAATGCCCTCAAATTAGGAGGAACCTAGTAGCACCTTTTCCAACTAACACATTTTTATTAAAAAAAAACATGTTTTGGGAGCTGCAGATTACTTCACTGGATGCACAGAATAGCTAAACCGATTAGAATTTAAATTGAGATGAAGCCGGGGGGGGGGGGAGGAGACAGGGCAGTTATGCAGGAACAAATTACACGTGAGATAGATTTACAAGTGCCTTATCCCCTAACAGTTGTAGTGTGTTAAAAACTCATTGTGTTTGTTGAGTTCTCCTGAGATAGCCTGAAATGTTGTGGTGTATGTGGCTTGAACAGTCTCTTGCTCAATAGTATAGCTAAAGTTTCCTCTCCCCCCCCCCAAAAAAAATGATTACCAGCTTTATGCTAAGAATTTTTTTTCTTCCTCTTTTCAGCCCAGGAAGGAAAAGGAAAAAGCAGACCCCTTCTTTCCTTTTTTGTCTCTGACACTTCATTGATGATTTCCCAAATCTAGCTAGACCAGTGGTTCTCAACCTTTTTAATGCCGTGACCCCCAACCGGTTGTAAGTCGAGGACTAAACCGGTCGTAAGTCGAGGACTAAACCGGTCATAAGTCGAGGACTAAACCGGTCGTAAGTCGAGGACTACCCAACCGGTTGTAAGTCGAGGACTTTCCCTGCCCGGGAGCACCACGCATGCGTGGTTCCGCTCCCTGCGCCGGCCGAGGCGTACCTGGCAAGCGGCAGAGACAGAGCAGGCCGACCACCAGCTGGCCCAGCCCAAGGGAGGTAAGGCACCTGCTGGAAAAGGGGAAAAAAATGGTGGACAGCCTTGCTTGGCGACCCCCGTGAAATGGTCGATCGACCCCAAATGGGGTCCCGACCCATAGGTTGAGAACCGCTGAGCTAGACAATCCCCAAAATGACAACTTCGTTTTCTTTTGATTTGCTAAATTCCCCAGTGGCTGGGTTAAAAAATCCTTGCTAATTCTGGAATTAGAGGGGTAACAAGAATTCCTGCCAAGCCGGAGGCTTTCTCTTCCTCCCCTTTTTTTCTTCAACCCAAACCAAGCCAGCTTCCATCACACTCAGGTCAGTAGATGATGGCAGATTTATTTATGCATTAATTGGTCCATGGGTCAAGTCTTCACTCTGAACCCAATCTGCAAATTCTTCTGAAGTTTTGCATCTATGGTTCTCTTCAATACCACTTGAAGAGTGGTTTCCAGTTTTGTGTTTAGATCATGCCCGGTCTTTTTTCTGCCACAGCATTTTTAGGCAGACTCTTATAAATACCAACATTATAATTAATTTTCTTCACTGAACTTTGCTGCAGTGTTGTCCTTAATGCTCACCTAATGCTTAAAGATTCTAATTTAGTAACAGTCTCTTATTTGTATACAATTCCAGTTTCATTGATGAATTTGTTTGGGTTCCTCTGTAATTAAAAAAAATCTACCACTTTCAGAGCTGTGACTCTGTGATCTTTTGGGTGGCAAATTTTTACGATGTATCCGTGGTTCAATGTCACAAGATCCTGCATATGTAGCTGTGCAAGATAGATGGATCGATCTGAAAGAGAGGGTAGGTAGGTAGGTAGGTAGGTAGGTAGGTAGGTAGGTAGGTAGGTAGGTAGATAGATAGATAGATAGATAGATAGATAGATAGATAGATAGATAGATAGATCTGAGGCAGAGAGAGAGTAATCCTTGTTTAGTGACCACAGTTGGGATTGGCAACTTGGTTATTAAGCAAAACATTCGCTAAATGAAACTGCAGGCATGCTTATGATCGCCAGCTTTTCTTTGCTTTACACAGGTTGTAAATGCAAGGATTGATCGTAAAATTACTTTTTCATCTCCTTCGTAACTGCAAATGGTTTCTTAGTGAGGCAGTTGCTAAATGAGGATTACCTGTTTCTAGTGTGTATGTGTATACATAAAACACACATTCATGTATACAAGTAACATATTTCATCATAATAATTAAGATTTAGGGTTAAGCATTCCTCCCCCCCTTCTTTCTAATTCACTCCTGTAAATGCCTGCCTAGCTCCTGCATTCGTTTTTCTTAGCAACTCTTTCACTTCCTTAGAGTAGTCCACCTCTCACATATAAGAGCTGTGGATTATAGTTTCAGAATGCAACTAATCAGATTATCTTTAACCCCATTAATTTGACTCTACAGGCATGGATAAAATACTAGAATTCTCATTAGCTAATTTTATGGATGAAATAGGTCAGTATTTTCTGAAGGCTGCCTCTGTCTTATCTGGGGACTACAGGGTATAATTATTGAAATATAAAATGAATTTGCAACCTCCTGAGATATATCTGTTATTATAATAGCCAGGGATTTCATTGCTACTATTTATGGTAATTAATCTATTGCAGTTCTCTACTCTTCTGAACCAACTTTCAGGGGAGAGGAATGGCAAGCTAGATATTTTTGAAATAAAGCTAAAAGAAATATTGCAGTTGTCTGGAAGACATCAAGGGCTCACATTTTCTGCAAGCAACCAATTTTCTGCCAGTCTTTGCTCCTGGCAAAAGAGTTTTGGGAGATCAAGGGTTAATTCCAGCCCTGAAACTTCAGTGCAGAGGTTATCCCCTGTGGCTTGTATAAATATTTGCCACTGGGTGTGATCTCTATATTATCCCTGCTCTGATCATCTGATGGGGCCTTTGGTTATATAAACACTACCCGCCCAGAGTTGATACTGGGATTCTGAGTAGTTAGAATTAATAGTATAATGATTTCTATCCAATAATGGTTATTTACTTGTCACTCCAGGTGATACAGGAATAAACTGTATTTAGCAAAAGGTTCATAGGTGGAATGGGAGATGAATTTCCTTATTTTTCTGCCAGTGTTTATTTTTTTTCTTCTCCTCCAGTGCTTTGTTGTTATTTCAACAGTTCCTAAGGGAGGGGGGGGGAAGGTCAGCTTATTCATTTGAAGAGACTGAACCACCGAGAACTGAACGTGGATCACCCTCTTTTAACTTTCAAAGGATCCAGAATGTTCTTTAGCATGAACAATCATTGAGGGCAGATAGAGAGGACATGAGGATTGAGGGGCAGGGGGTCGCAGGGGCAAGGGCCAGCAAAATAGCAAATAATAAGTGACAGGAAGGTGAAAACCATCTGTTTAGTTCCTCCTAAAAATGTGGTGCAGAGAGGAGTGGGAGCTATTACTACTCAGGGAGACCTGTGTATGACACATAGACGGGGAAGGAAGTAAAAGTGGGGAGACAACATGCATAAATCTGGTTTCCAAGGCCCTTTGCATAGCCAAAGAGTGTATGGAAAGGAAATTGAATCAGTAAACTAGTTCAGTTTTGTTGATATTTGTCCTCAACACTCGTTTGCCAGGAAATTCTGTTGTTCCCTTCTCTGTTTATGCATGGATCTTCGGCATAGCTCCACATCTATGATGAACTTGTAAACTTGGAAATAATAGCATTCGGGCTGTCATGTGAGAAGCAGATGATTGAGCTTAAACATTGGATTGGGTTTAGTTGCCTCTTTAGGGGATAAATGTCGGTGAAAGCACATGATGTTTGTTACTGTGCTACATTTTTTTTTCTTTTAGCTGGCTAAAACTCTGGCACGCTTCTTTCCTATGCGTGATTTTCTAGTATGCTTGGTTTAATGTTATCTTCTTTGATGTCTTTTTTGTTTGGACATTACTTTCCCATGTCTCCCTTCGCAGGCACCATTCGCCCAGTGCGGCGCAGCTATTATGACCCCTCCTCAGCCCCAGGCAAGGGTGTGGTGTGGGAGTGGGAGAACGACAATGGCACCTGGACCCCCTACGACATGGAGGTGGGCATTACCATCCAACATGCCTATGAGAAGCAGCACCCCTGGATTGATCTCACTTCCATTGGCTTCTGCTACATCATTGACTTCAGCACGATGGGGCAGATCAATCGCCAGACCCAACGCAAGCGCCGTGTCCGCCGCCGCCTTGACATGGTCTACCCACTGGTCACAGGCACCTTGCCCAAATCTCAGTCGTGGCCAGCAAGCCCTGGTGCAGCCAATGTGCCTCCTGCCCCTGCTTGCACTTGTCCACAATGCCTTCTGGTCATGAGCATAAAGGCAACAGTGGCAGCTGGGAGCCATGGAGGAACTGGAGCTACAGCTAGCCAGCAGCCTCAACCTCCACCACCACGTAAAGCTGTCTCCCTTTCTGGCAGTGCCAAAATCCCCACGCCAGCATCAGTTCACAGGCCACAAGATGGAACAGCCACCATGCGTAGCTCTTTGAAGACCCTCGCATCTCAAGTGAACCGAAGGCAGGCAGTTAGCACCCCTGCCCTCACCACAAGCAATTCCCCTGCCAGTCCTCCTAATGCCAATGGCAAAGTGACACGCGCCAGCCTTAATACATTGAACCGAACCAATCTGCAGCGCTTGGCCATCGCACAGTCCCGTGTGCTCATTGCCTCAGGGTAAGTATTCGTTTTTGTTGTTACTTGTGCCTTCAAGTCAGTGTTGAATCCAGGCAACTGTCTGAAATAGTCCCTGCAGTTTTCTTGGCAAGATTTTTGCAAGTGGTTTTCCATTGTCTGCTTCCTAGGGCTGAGAGAGAAGGACTGGCCCAAGATCATTCAGTTAGCTTCGTGCTTAAGGCAGGATTAGAACCCACAGTCTCCTGTTTCTAGCTGTGTCTTAACCACTGCACCAAACTGGCTTTAAGTACTTGTTTACCATTCCTAATACTACATCTTGGTGTCCCTCCTCCTCCTCCTCACATGGAGGCATGCAGTATGTGCCCAGTATTGTTTTCCCATTATCCATATTTAGACTATGGGAAGGTCACCTCTGTTCCTGGGATATTGCAGATGGGCCTTTCCCAATTTGATGCTGTCTTGATTTAATTGATTAGGGTGACTGTGGAAATATGCAGGTAATAGGTAATACAATAAATTTGGAGACAGTGTTGAGGGAGGTAATGCAGACAGTTTCTAAGTTAAATATCTCAACATAGGAAATCTACTGCATGGATTATAAAGTGTGGTTCAGTTTTGTCAAGGCTTACGAGGAGCCGCCCGTGGAGATATTTCGTTTGAAGACTACATTGCAGAATTTTGAAGAATGACATGTCAGGTGCTCTGGGAATAGAAAGAAAAGTGGCTTTTGATATTTTGTTACTGAGGAAACTCAAGTATGTTGTGAGACAGAACTTAATCAGAAAAGTAGGATATATTGGGAAGCTCTGAAGAAAAGCAACAAACTCTTGATGGTTAAACAGAAGTAAGCTGTTTGTAAATATATCTCGGCCCAAATACCAGCAGGATAGAAAATTCCTAAGGAAAAGCTGGGACTGACATTGACTGACGCTACTCCATCAGTCCCCCTTCCTCTGTTCATCAAATCCCACAGACCCTTTGAACCATAAAACGGGGAAGCCTTAAAGCCCCTTTTGAATGTTAATGAGGAAGTGAAACATTCTTCTTCTTTACCCTTCAGCTCTGGGGTGGGTGGGTTCCTATCAAAAGGCCCATACAATATTTTTTTTCAAGCTGCTGCCCAGTCTGGAAGGTACCCTATCCTCAGCATCCCCCTCCTGCTAGGCCTCCCTTGACCAAAACACTCTTTCTTGGACATCTAATTAGCGTGTTCCTTCTCTTTTGTACGATTTTGCCATCGGCCGTCTGTTGCTGGTTGCTCCCCCCTCTGCCCATGACCCTTCTCAAAGACTTTCCCATGGAAGAGAGCAAGGGAGGAAGGGGCCAAGGCGATGCTTCCCCAGAACAAAAGGCTCTGTGAATAACTGGGAGACACAACCAAGATTTCTAAAGAGCCTGAATGAGGAGAAGGCAGGCGAATGGGGAGGGCGGGACATGCCCTCTCTCTTCAGATTAGAGGATTCTCTGTCTCCAGCTAGCTCCTTAATCTGTAACTACAGCAACTATTGTCCAGTTTAAAAGGTGCCCCACTTTGTCTATAAACCTTAGCCCTTTCAGATATCCTCCATCTATGCCTATTCCAGAGGCCTTGATAATTGCTGCAGTTCTGTCTCAGGAATAAATTGAAGATTGTTCACTTTTGAAAGCAGGAATTTGTGCCTGGAATAGGATACTTTCTTGTGTTCCAAAACCGATGTCAAGTTTTGTCAGAGAAGCCTCGGAACAGCCCAGTATCATGCAGGCTTCTATGGATTGGGTTGGTTTCTGCTGGTCTTGTAAAGCTGGCAGACTTAGTCAGATCATTGGTGCACATGGCTTCTAGTTAAATTGAGGATGTCCCATAAGACTAAAGCCTGAAAGCTTATGTGGTGCGGTGAGCAAACAGGATCCCCAAAGATGGTATGTGGACCCATTCTAAGAATGGTTTTTCCCAAGCTGATTGACCAAATTGTAGAAGTTTGTAGTCAATTTATCTGGATGATACAAAGGCGAGGAGAATTTTTCTAAAGGTTTTGTGGATCTATGATATTAATTTTTATAATGTGGTCCCATTTCATGCTACAGGGTTTTTTTCCCCCCTACCTTGAGTGGACAAGGAATCTTGTTCATGTCTTTCTCCGAAAGAAACCCCAAACTATTTTTTTGAAAGCTATTCAATGCATATTCCTTCTGTATCCATTTGTACATGTTGACATGGTTATCTGCCACTTCTTGCATTCTCAAAGTATATTCAAGACTAGCTGTACCCAGCCACGCGTTGCTGTGGCTCAGTCTGGTAAAAGCGTGTGTTGCTTTTATGTCCAACAGATGGCGCTGTTTTTCAAAAAAAGCATGTTTTTACCTGTCACAGGTGTGACATCTATATAATAGTAGGTATATTAAAACATGCGCGTATTCGAATGCAACGTTGTGTCAAAATTTCAAAGCAATCGGTGAAGAACTTTCGGAGATTTAAGGTTTTGAACAAACGAACATTTACATTTTTATTTATATAGATTAGGTAAAAATGGATCTGAGATGGTGCAGTGGTTAGAATGCAGTACTGCAGGCTGCTTCTACTGACTGCTGACTGCCAGCAGTTTGGCAGTTCGATTCTCACCGGCTCAAGGTTGATTCAGCCTTTCCATGGTCAGTAAAATGAGGGGCCGGATTGTTGGGGGCAATATGCTGACTCTAGAAACTGCTTAGAGAAGGCTGTAAAGCACTGTGAAGTGGTATATAAGTCTAAATGCTTATTGCTATTGCTATCAGTTCAAACATTTTGGGTCTAACAGTGACCAACAATTTTGATTCAGTGAACTCACAAGATCTTTCGTGCATTTTTTCTAGTTAACCCTTTAAAACCATCAGATTTGGTGGCCAGGTCCATGCCTGGTGACAGTCAATTCCTCTATGCACAGATTCTAGTCCCTATGCCAGCCTAATTGTCAATGCATGGGCAGAATTTGGGCGTTGGAGAATTGCATCAGAGTGGTGACTGAGTCTATGAAATGTATGAAAAAGCTCTTCATGGGCAAATTGGTATAAATTTCTGGTAGGCACCTGGATGTTTTTTTAAGATAATACCATCCTAACTTCAGGCAGAAAGTATAGCCTTAGAAAAAAATCAGCACTGAGATTAAGATTAGAAGGAAGAATTATCCTGAAAATATTTTCTAAAAAAGATTGTTTCCTATTGTTCCCGTGGCCTGCCAGTCCCTACAAGTCATCCTGTAATTCATTTGGGCAGGTAGATGATCATGACTGGAATAAGGCTATCCTTATACATCTAACCATCTTCTCAATCCCTGTGCACACACATGCCTTTAAGGAATAACATGCCTATCACAACCACTGATTTGCCTATTGACCAAACCAGTCCTTATGCCTCTGTTAGCTACCCTTCTTTCAAGATCCATTTGCTTGCTTATCTTTCTCAGACTGGGTCTCCTAGCTCAACTAGGAAGAGTGTTTGTGTCTCAGGCTGCTAGCAACCAAAGGCAGAGTTGTAATCTGTCATGCTAGATTGGTCTAGACTTGGTACCTTTTAGGATGTTAAAGAAAAATGTCCAGGGATCAAAGAATACACAAAAACTTCTCTCCCTCCTCCATATAGCATATATAGGATATAATGGATTCCTCTCTTTTCTCATACTCCATCACCAGCTCCATCCTTCAGAGAATCCAAGATTTGCTTTGACGCTTGTTCACAGTTTTCTTCCCATGTATGCTTAGGTTTTTTTACAGAGATGCAGGTTCATTTTCCAGCCGCCTCTAATAACCTGTGTTTTATTCTATCATAGAGTCCCTACAGTTCCTGTAAAAAACCTCAATGGCTCAAGCCCAGTCAACCCTGCCCTAGCAGGTAAGAGAACCAAAAATCTGGTGGGACCAGAATTACCATTAATAGCTCTTGATTGACCTAAGCAAGGGACGCTTAAGCAGGAAGGTATTTTGAAACCCTGACTTCAGCAGGGTTTTCCCAAGAATTGGGAGCCAATTCTTTGTATTCATTCAAAAAAGTGGAAGAGGAACATTGAGCAGTACATGAATGAAGATACAAGTCGTGTTGAGGAACAGATAAAGGAAGGTGATAGTGATGTTCTACAAGATGGGATGTTCAATGCCCACATTGCTTGGGGATAGATAGAGTCATACAGCGCAACACTTCTAAAAGGTAGAAGTTTTGGGGAAACTAGTGTACTGTACACGTGCCATAGGGAGGGAGTGGAACTTTAAAAGAGAAAAAAAAATGCTCATTTTAACTGTGTGCGTGATAATGATTGTGCACGTTTTAGAAGTTTGGATTTTAAAAACCTCAACATTAATGCCTTTCAAATAAGTTGGAGTCCCAAACCCTGAGACCAGCATGGCATATTAGTCGAACATATGAAGAGGATATGACATTGTAAATGGTTGTCTAGTTTTCTGATTTCCTTTAAAGCCTTGTAAAAATTGGAACCGGCAAAGAACCAGTCTGCTATAACCCTGTATAAATGGGCAATAACCGCACAGATGAAACAAGATCCTAGCCCATAAGTGTAAAGCAGATATAAAGCAAGAAAGAGGCTGTCTATAAATGCTTGTGCTGTCTTCCTCTCCTGTCAGGAATCACAGGGATACTTATGAGTGCTGCAGGGCTCCCTGTCTGTCTGACTCGGCCTCCAAAGCTGGTTCTGCACCCTCCTCCTGTCAGCAAGAGTGACATTAAATCCATCCCTGGCATCGCCAATACCTGCCGTAAGACTACCAAAAAGCAGACCAAGAAAGGTAAGAACGAGAGCTTCTCTGCTTCTTCCTATTGCCTCACCTCATTAGAATTGCATAACTGGAAGGGGCGGGTGTCCAAAATATGCAAACCCATAAAGAGAATGTACATGGTAACTTAGACATCATACCAAACCAGATTTTGTGCTGACTGAAGTTAGAAACTGAAAGATCGTTTGAGGCGCCAGCTGTACCTTGGGAAAAAAAAAAAACAGGTTAAGCTTGCTGGGTAAACACCTGCATCTTCCTTTTCTGCCTTAGTGTGTCCCTGGCTGCTTATGACTTTTGGCAGAGGGATAACAGGTGTTTTGATTCTCTTATTATTTTTGGCTGGCTACTTCTGGAGGATGATAGTATATTCCTGTCTTTGCAGGCCTCGGTCTACGGACCTTTCTTCTCTTCTCTTCTCTCCTGGTTTCTTGTAACTATCACTCAGACATTGTTCTAAAGCAGTGGTTCTCAACCTTGGGTCGGGACCCCATTTGGGGTCGATCGACCATTTCATGGGGGTCGCCAAGCAAGGCTGTCCGCCATTTTTTTATCCGCCATTTTTTTTTGTCTGCCATTTTTTTCCCCTTTTCCGGCGGGTGCCTTACCTCCCTTGGGCTGGGCCAGCTGGTGGTCGGCCTGCTCCGTCTCTGCCACTTGCCAGCTACGCCTCGGCCGGCGCAGGGGGCAGAACCACGCATGCGCGGCGCTCCCGGGCAGGGAAAGTCCTCGACTTACGACCGGTTGGGTAGTCCTCGACTTACGACCGGTTTAGTCCTCGACTTACGACTGGTTTAGTCCTCGACTTACGACCAGTTTAGTCCTCGACTTATGACCAGTTGGGGTCGCGGCATTAAAAAGGTTGAGAACCACTGTTCTAAAGAGTTTTGTTCTCCCTGCGCTGCCACCTCCCCGCTTCCATTTTGCTACCCCATCCACACGCGTGGCTGTATCCGTTGATGGTTGGACAGTGGCAGATATCCAACCAGTGTCCTTCCAGAGCACTCTTCTGCATTACCTAACACATGTTCCCAGCAGAACACATCCGCCACTGCCTCATCCTTTCCCAGCCAGCTGTAGTGAGCATGATGTATTTCACACTCTCTCTGGTATGTGGCTTTTCCTTTTTAAATTGTCCTTTCTCCAAGGTGCATCCCATCTGCTTGACAAATAGTAAGCCTTACTTCCAGGTGACAGTGGAATAAAAGAGATGTTTAGAAGCCTGTTGTCCCTTGTGTGTCTGTAAAGAATATGGAATCACAGTCATTAGAGTGAGCGCACGAGTTCACCACCAGCCTTGTTAAAATGCCACAAGGGCAGATACACTTACCATGCTCCTTTCATGATAAAGAGCTGAAGCTTAAATTTTGCACTATAGTCTGCTGTCAGTTGTGTGAGTGCCTTTCTTATCCGCCTTGAGCAATCACGTAGCTAGACCTTCAGGATGATTTGTCCCCAGCTTGGCCCTTCAGATTTCCCATCACTGCTGTAATTGATTCTTGTCACTTTGCTGCTGGTCATCCTGTTCTTTGCTTTCCTTCCATCTTTCTCAAGGGAGCACATACAGAGTACGGTTGTCTCATCAATTATCTAGAGAATTGCATGCATCAGGGATAAGGGTGAATAGAAGTGGGTAATGTGTAGGTAATATGCAACTCAAGTTCCACCTTTGATTCATATCATTTGATAACAGAATAATGAAGCCCGTGATATAGTGTCTCACCTTTTAGAGGAGTAATGTTGTACAATGTCCTTTAATATTGTAAAGCTATGGGTGAGCAACCTTTCAGTAGCCGTTGTCCATATAATACTTTGTTGGAGAAGAAGAGCTTGGGATGGGGGAAGGGTAGACTGATATAAAACAAGTGGAGGGATGTGGCACATGTAGTTAGAGCCACATTTTTCTGGTTCTTTTCCCAGATTTTGGGGTTTTTCTTTGGTTTTTAACTGCTAAATCTATTTTTGACTTCTGCTTCACCCCATGAGCATTATTGTTTGCCTCAAATAGCAGACCAGTTTTCAGCTGCTGTGGTTGGAGAGTGCTTTGAAGGCTACAGAGAAAGAGTTGAGGCAACTCTTGAGAGTTTAAGTCGTTCATTCCTGCAATAATCTTGGTCAGGTTAGAATTCTTCCCAGATGCTGGAGAACAATGTAAAAAGTGAGAAATTGCGGCCCTGACTAATTAGGTGATGTAGTTCCACCTATGAGATGCCCCTCATATCCAGAAAAAAATAAAAAAAGTGAGCAAAAACATAACCATGAAAGCATCACATGTCCCTGTTCTACGAGATTCCATTGTCTGTGCTCTGCCCCAAGATATTTTCTGTTCTTAAGACAGGATACGGGTTAATTTTTTTTTGACAGATTAATCTGTTGTAGTCTCTGTTTGTTTATGTACTGAAGACAAAGGCACATTTTCCTCAGGGCACTGAGTAGAGATTCTTCTATAAGCTTTGCTATCTCCTCGGTGCAGAATTCAATCACTCATCCATCTGTGCAGCGGCACACAAAGGTTATGGGTATTATATACTCCTTCATAAAATTATACTCCTGAAAGCAGGAGGAAGGCTAGAAGGATAAGGGCCATCATGTAAAGGAGTCAGACTTGGAACTGCTTAGCCTGACTTTGGTTTGCAGCCACCTTTCATCTGGAGGCACATTCAAGAATATTACAACATCACAAGGAGAGACAAACTGGCTCTCCCATACGTGGGAAGGGTGTAAATTTTGACTCACTGTGGAGTCTGAGCAAGTTGGTATGATGATTTAAAATTCATTCTTATTGTTGTTGTTTCTTAATTTTGTAGAGATGTACACATGGGTGTTAGCCTATTTAAAATTAAAACAAGCACGTTCTTTCTGAACCCTGCCACCATGCTAGTTCATAGCAAAAGCAGAGCTGTAGGTAGGTTAGATTATTGGGAAGCTTAATTAAGAAGCCCGCAGCAAAAGTTTTATGACTGTTTTTATTTTCTTTCTACTTAGCCTGCCTCTATGTATCATGCAGGCTTACAGAGGGATGCACCTTCAGTTGACATTCATTGATGAGAATAGTACAAGAGTGTGGTGGTGCACAAGGTTAGGACGCTGGGCTGACAATTAGCAGGCTTGCGTTCAAGACCCATTGCTGCCACAGGGCAGGATGAGCTCCAATCACATGCTCCAGCTCATGTCAATCCAGCAGTTTGAAAATGGGTGACCACGAGTAGATAAATGGGTACCACTTCAGTGAGCAACTTCATGGGACACGAAAGGAGCCTTCATCTGGGTGTAGTGCATCAAAGTGCTTTTGACCTGGAAGGAGAAGATTGCCTAGTATCATAGTTTAGAGAATAAGGTGGTATGCAATATACTTCAAGCCATAGCTTCTGATTCTGGTTTGCCGTTCAGAAATATTAGTTGATAGTTTGAATGTCTGGGCAGACTATGGTTATGTTTCACAAACCGACTTAGTAACATCTGAATTGATCCAGTACAGGTAATCCTCGACTTACAACCATTCATTTAGTGACCGTTTGAAGTTAACAACGGCACTGAAAAAAGTGACTTATGATCATTTTTCACACTTATGACTGTTGCAGCATCCACGTGGTCACGTGATCAAAATCTGGAGGCTTGGCAACTGGCTCATATCTACGATTGCTGCAGTGTCCTAGAATCATGTGATCACCTTTTGCCACCTTCCGACAAGCAAAGTTAATGGGGAAGCCAGAACCGCTTAATGACCATGTTATTAACTTAACAACTGCGGTGATTCAGTTCATAACGGTGGCAAGAAAGGTCGTAAAATGGGTCAAAACTTGTTTAACAACTATCTCGTTTAGCAGCAGAAATTTTGCATCAGTTGTGATTACAAGTCAAGGCCTACCTATATTAAAACCAAAGGCCTGAGGAGAAAACTAGGCTCCACAAAGCTGCAGAATGGCATTTGCTCTCTCCCTCTCCCTCTTCTTTCACCCACCCACCCACCCTCCCTCCCTCCCTCTCTCTCTCTCTCTCTCTCTTTTGTAGTTCTCTCAAAACTTGTAACAAAGCACTAGGAAGCTTTGCTCCCTTCCTCCCTGCTTTCCATTTCCTGCCCTGTCTTCCGTTCTCTTGATGGCTATCAGGAAAGAGATATTCAGTTTGCTTCTCTTGTTTTGATGTCTAGGTAAAACTACAGAGGAAGTCTTGAAAAAATACCTGCAGAAGGTACGCCATCCTCCAGATGAGGTAAGTCTGGCTTTCTCTATATAGGGCGTCTATTTCTGCAAGTGTATGAAGCCGCCAAAGTGTAGTGAAATATTTGTTGATGCAGAGCAATATGCTTAGTATGCAGATTTCAGGGCAAAAATTAAACTGTAACTATTAGTGGTACAATATGCCGATTAACTATCTATTGCTGTGTAGCTTATTTCTTTGGTGGGTATTTCCTCAGAATACCAAAGTGGCTAAATTTATATTGCACTAAGCTTAAGCACAGTGAATTTGGTCTTTGTATAGTATGTGATTTGAACCCACCATTAACTGTATTCACACATAACATGGAGCCATTAAGCTTGGTTAATAAAATACAGAGAAACCCGGTTTGTCCTTGGTTTACAATGAAGATGCAGGGAAGGCCAAAATGTGTAGAGGAATTTTGCTGAGACTGACCAGAGTAGAACCACTTCAAATCAGGCAGATAATACTGAATTAGATGGTCAATTCAATATCCTCACTTCTACGGGTAGCTTCCTCTCATTTTAATGTTGGGGATGGCTGTGGCAGATATACTTTCTTTAGATAAGGGGTCTTCAAACTTGGCCCTTTTATGACTTGTGGACTTCAACTTGAAGTCCACAAGTCATAAAAGGGCCAAGTTTGAAGATCCCTGCTTTAGATGTATCTATTTCCAAGGAGATCAGTAAGACCGCAACAACTCACACCTATGTAACCTAATCTGTAGACCAAGATTCTGATGCTTTCTCACCTAACAATTTTCCGCTTCTCTTCAGGACTGTACTATTTGCATGGAACGCCTCTCTGCTCCCTCAGGCTACAAAGGGCCTCAACCAGTCGTCAAGCCAGAATTGGTGGGCAAACTGTCCAAATGTGGTCACATGTATCACCTCCATTGCCTTGTGGCCATGTATAACAATGGAAATAAGGTGTGTTCCTGGGATTCTCTGGGGAAACACTGGGTAAATCGTGGACCCTATTCAAGGCTGAATAGCTAGCAGTCTTCATATTTAAAAATAACGGTCTCTTGGGGATACTGTGATTTCATGCCATTCATGGTGTTTTGTTCTGCATTTAAAGTGGAGGAAGTCACAAGGGACAAATTGGAGCTTCAACACATCCAATTTGTTATATTCATAAGCTGTAGGGGAAATACATATCATAATTTATTTGACTTCCTCTAGGAAACGTTGCACATGCTGTAGGAAAAGTCTTTGTGCTGCTCATATTTAATTGTATTGTTGATTTTTACTGTATTTTAACTGAGAAAACAACAGAGGTATAATACATATTGGTTCCCTGAATTGGCTAAGATCACACAGGTGGCTGTATTTCCTCGTGCTTAGAAATTCTAACGATCACCATCTGTTAAATAGTATTTTGATTTCCCCTCTTAACTGAGTTATGATTCTATGATGGCACGTCAGTCTAAAAATCTCATTATTAATGCACTGTTTGAGAAAACAAAATTCTCAGTCTCTGGTTATATGGCAGTGTCTAGGCAGAATGTCCCTTAGAAGTTGTAGACTGGCTGACTTACAGCCATTGGATGAAAAGGCCTCTGTTTCCATTGTCATGGAAAAAAGTTATCTATGGAAAAATGAACGAAAGCAATACAGATCAAAGAAAATTGGTTTTTTTTTCTTAAAATATTCTGAAACAGTGATCACTGTACTCCCAACCAACTAGACCAAGACACCAAATACAGATTTGCAAAAGATTGTAGAGAAAAATATACATTATCAGTCATGAGTAATTAATTGCATTTGCCTAGAGAGGACAACCCCCCAAAAAAAATTCTATATATTTTTTTTAAATAAAGTTTTATTGATTTTTGTAATTACACAACAAATACCAATATGATGCATTTACATACACAAGCAATAAAAAATAATCCAAATCAGTACATTTTCGGAGACGCTCGGCGGTCCCCGCCTTGCCTCCACCCTCATTCACTTTCCTGTCCTTCCTCCCTCTAGCCCACAACCTCTCCACCTTCCTCCTTTCCACCTACCTACATCCCCTCTCCCTTCTTAACCGCCTCTTCGAGTGCAGTTTGGGGTCCAGCCGAGCATCTCCTCTTTTCAATACAGTCATTATTTACCTATAACATATAAATACATCAATTTTTATAATTTCAGTCCCCTAATCCCCTTCCCCCCTTCCCCCCATTAACAATAGAATTATTGTTAATTCTATATTAACAATAAAATAATCACATAAATCCAGATCTTGAGGCTGGTGCCTTAGTTTTGCTTTCACCCTTTATCTACATTCCTTCTCTACAATAAAGTACTAAAATATTGCTCCATTTACAAGACCTGACCTTTTTATGCCCTGTTATCTGGCTTTTGCTTGCTACCTCAGGGGGCCATACCTGTTAAACTACATTGCCAAATCTTTCTTGATCATTTTATATAATTACATTTCTAATGCTTGTACAGGAATATGATTTTAAACAGACAAGAATCAACTCTTAACTAAGAAAACAAAACAACACCCCCCACACACATACCTTTACAGATGTGCTTTCAATCAGACCACAGTTTTCGAACACGTATACATGGGGGTTGGATCACATGCCACATTAAACTTATTTTGTTTTGGCCATAGTATAATGTATCTTGCAAATCACAGACTTGGGCTTATTTTATTCTTGACTAAAGAATATATATATATATATACACATACACACATACACACACACATATTGAGAGCAGGCATTGGAATTTCATTTTTTAATGTGTGCCATGTGTTCGCAAAAAAAAGTGACAATAAAGGTTTATCTTATTTTAAGAGGAACAAATTAGAAAAAGAATCAAATTATGGCTTTTGCTTGTTTGCTGCTAAGATCTATTGTAGTGAGCCTAGTCAATAATTTACTCAAATCAAAGGCAAATACTGATAATTTAATGGAAGAGTCTGGTTTTTTTCCTGACTCAGAATTAAATTGAAAGGGGAGAATTCACCAGCTGCCATTTGGGGTCCATGGACAGAAAGACACCCATCTCTGTTGTTGTTAGTTGCAAAGTCGTGTCCGACCCATCGCGACCCCATGGACAACGTTCCTCCAGGCCTTCCTGTCCTCTACCATCTTCTGGAGTCCATTTAAATTCACGCCATTTAATAGTATTTCCAGTGGTTTAGCAGATTCACTGCTGTTCCCTGGGCTAAGAAAGAGGCTTTCCTTGTCAACTGAGTTCAAAACATTGCTTGAACCTGTGATAAAATTGTGGACTTAACTATTGAAGCAACATCTTTTCTCTCCTTTAAAAAATTCAGTTCTCTTACTGCTTATTAAAAGTAATAAATATTCTCATGTTACATTTTAAAAAGCTTGACTCTATGCTTAACACTGCAAACTATGGTTGGAAGAACTTAACATGTGTGATTTGAATAAAATGCCTAGAGGGGCTAAATATGCAAATTAAGAGAGGACAGACTTTGTCTTCAATCTTCCTTAATCTACTTCTGTTTTTTTTTCTTAATTTGAGTATGTATGAAGTTATGAAGCATTCTGGACAGTGAGATCTTATCTATTACTCCTTTACCACTTAAGCGGTTTTACGATGTTAGTAGCATAATTACTTAATATCATCTTGATGATTTTCTTTTTATTCTGTGCTGGTGTTATTATTTACATTCTTTTCTTTTAGGATGGGAGCTTGCAGTGTCCAACCTGCAAAACCATCTATGGGGTGAAGACTGGCACCCAGCCTCCTGGAAAAATGGAATATCACCTCATCCCGCATTCACTGCCGGGACACCTTGACTGTAAAACTATCCGAATAATCTACAACATTCCACCAGGAATACAGGTGAGATTCCTAGGTAGGGGTCTTAAGAGGAGTGTATTTGCAACTAAGACCGTAGTGGGCAATGCAGTATTTAGATTTTAGCTGGGGTTTTTTTTATCCTGCTCCTGTAAACCTTCTGTAAAAAGTGAAGCCTCCTTCAAACTACTTCTGGTGACCTCATGGTCATATCTTTCAGTTTTCTGGGAAGCAATATAGAAACCTTTAGCCACCAGCTTCTTGCAAGATGATTTTGGTTTCTCAGGCTAGCTCAGGGGTAGGCAACCTTGGCTCTTTTATGACTCGTGGACTTCAACTCCCAGAATTCCTGAGCCAGCTTGGCTGGCTCAGGAATTCTGGGAGTTGAAGTCCACGAGTCATAAAAGAGCCAAGGTTGCCTACCCCTGAGCTAGCCGAAGTATTGATTAGAAGTCTCCAGTCCACGTAGCCCCAAGCCAACTCAGTTCTCAGCCTTTACAGTCCCAGTGAGATAGTGCCCTCTGCTGAAGCTGAATTTTCTTTAGACCCATCTAAAAAGGGATTTTAGTTAATTTGTATGATAGTTGTCTCAGTTGGATGTGCATTGTCTTTTACCTAGAAGTAATAATTATTTCCTGTTCTTTCTAGGGACCAGAGCACCCGAGTCCTGGGAAGAGTTTTACTGCCCGGGGTTTTCCTCGACACTGCTACCTCCCAGACAGTGAAAGAGGCAGAAAGGTAGAATGCCACCTTAATATTATAATAAATATAAAAATGTGTCTCTGGAACTAGATCTAGTTACCAAAAACAGCGTATCCTGTCTAAGGCACGAGTTTGTTATTGACTGACATCGGAGAGTTTCTTCCGAGCAACTTACACAATGATAGCTTATGTTGCTTTGGATTCTACGAAGGAAATAGAGGCCTAGAAAGAAAAGAAGGGTTGTAGTGTTCTAGTTGTTTCTAACCAATGGAGTAGTTGAAGGTGATGGAAATTGCAGTTCAACCCTTTGCACACATGTATCCCCCTCCCAGGCACAACTGAGAGTAATTATTTCTTAGCATTGGGGAAAAGGATCCAATTTGCCTAGGGCAGTGATGGCGAACCTTTTAGAGATCGAGTGCCCAAAAACCCCACCACCACCCCTGTCCCCGCTCCGCTGTGCCCGCTGGACCACCCACCACTTCCATAGCCCGCCATAGATCACCCAGGCAGCCCAGCAGCTCCATGGTGTCCACGCCCTCCACCCGCGCCCTGCAGCATCATCTGCATATGATGGGGTGCAAGGCTAGAGTCTTGTCCCCACTGCCCCGCTACCATGTTCTTGGCTATGCAGCATTGCGTGGGCCGTGCCCGGGGGCGATTCTCCTCTGGAGGGCTGCTGGGGAGGAGGGGGCCGTGGGAGGAGGTGGGGCTGGGGCGACGATGCGTGTGCCCATAGAGAGGGCTCCGAGTGCCGCCTCTGGCACGCGTGCCATAGGTTCGCCACCACTGGCCTAGGGAGAGTTGGCTTGAAGTTTCACGCATGTTCCTATTATTGCTCAAGGAGTCATATGGGATTCTTTTTCTTCTCCGTAGCCTTCCCAGTTTTATCCTCAAAATAAGAGAGAGTAAATAATTCAAAGCCAGTCAGTAAATGTCACGGTCTCCTTGATCTTAATCCAACATCTTCCCTATTGAATGCTCCTTTCAATGTGCTTGATGTTATCAAGAGTATTCCCCTTTTGGAAGAGGGGGGAAAAACCCCTCCTTTCTGTGTAAAATACTGGAAGAAAGTTTGAAGCAGTAAATGCTTTGGAGCCTCTATTAGTGCTTGTAATGTTACTTCAATTGTACAGATGTGGAGTTTATTCATATCCATTGGGTAGATTTGCACCAGAATCCAAATCTTTGCAAGAACATCAGTGGAAAAAAAAATCAGAAGTGATTTTGCTTGTGTGATCTAAAGCCAGGGGTCCCCAACCCCCAGTCCGTAGACCAGTACCGGGCCACGGCATGCCAGCAACTGGGCCGCACAAACAAACAAAGCCCCATCCACGAGATGCCAGCAGCACACAAAACCACTCACCCTCCGGTCCACGGAAAAACCTCTCTCCACGGAACCAGTCCCTGGTGCCCAAAAGGTTGGGGACCTCTGATCTAAGCCCCTTCTCATTTGGACACTCAACTCTTCTAATATGTGTCCATTTCCTCTGGCAGGTGCTGAAACTGCTGTTGGTGGCCTGGGATCGAAGGCTGATCTTTGCCATAGGCACTTCAAGCACCACTGGGGAATCGGATACAGTCATCTGGAATGAGATTCACCACAAGACGGAATTTGGGTCCAATCTCACGGGCCACGGCTACCCTGATCCCAACTACCTAGACAATGTACTTGCT
>NW_015388517.1:347221-361364 GCF_001527695.2 Protobothrops mucrosquamatus
TGTCCATTTCCTCTGGCAGGTGCTGAAACTGCTGTTGGTGGCCTGGGATCGAAGGCTGATCTTTGCCATAGGCACTTCAAGCACCACTGGGGAATCGGATACAGTCATCTGGAATGAGATTCACCACAAGACGGAATTTGGGTCCAATCTCACGGGCCACGGCTACCCTGATCCCAACTACCTAGACAATGTACTTGCTGAGCTGGCAGCTCAGGGCATTACAGAGGAGAGCATGATGCAGGAGAAGGACTGAAAGTGTAAGAGGAAAGGGGAAGGACTTTGTCCAAGGGAGGAGCGACAAGTATAGCAGCTTGTGCATGGGTCAAGCTCCTCCCTCTTCCATTGTGCCTGCTCTGCCCTCTCATCTTCCTACTGCAGGCCTCTTAAAAGGCTCAACTGTGGCTATGCAGCAGTGGGTTTGCTTAAATGAGGAACTCCCAGCCCGTTCTCATATGTGGCCCACGGCACCTGACGTACACAAAGCAAACAAACGTGGGAAGGTTTTTGTGTTCCTCTTCAGCATGAGGAGGAGTGTCCTGTTGAGGTCTGAGGTTATATTAACCTTAGTACCCGTAGCTATTTTAGCTTTGTATCTCAAAAACCGGGTTTTGGCCCTCTCTGGGATGCAGTAGCATCTTCTGTCCATGAACAATAAGGGATGGCTGTGGGGAGCAGACAGCTTGGAATGGCAGAATCGTGTGCAAGTCAAAAAATAATGGCTTTGTTTCAGAGGTGCAGAAGATTGAAACCAGCCCTCTCATTTATTTTATTTTTCTTCTTTCTTACCCAGCTAGGTGCCTGGTTCCATGTTGTCATGTCCCTGCTGCTTTCGTGTCATGGGCTCAGTGTGAGGCATGATATATACTGTTTGCCAGTCTAGTACTTCACTCCCTGCCAGCTTCCCTTGTTGAGAGGCTGCATCTATAGTTCCCACCCAAGGTAGTTGAGCAGGAGGCCTGCTTATTGCTCTTTAGTGAAGTAGATTGGAAATTCGTTCTCTTGGAATGCATTCCAAACTGGGTCAGTGCATGCCAAATCTCTGCGGGCCCACTTCAGAGTGGATGAGGACAGAATGAATTAATTGCAGCTAGTATTTGAACTGAATGTGAAACAGGGGCAGTAAATCTCTTGGGTTATGCCAGGCTCCCAAAGTCAAGCCTTGTTTTTGCTCTTGTAGCTGGGTGTGCTGGATCAGGCTGGGCTTTTTTGGCTGAAGTGTCGACTAGCCCTCTGGGTCAGATCGCATCGACTGACTTTCCAGATCAGTGCTGAGCTGTATGTCCCAGTTTTGTTTGTGAATTGCGTCGTTGGGGAGGTTGTTCTACGTCTGATCTGTTTCTGATGAGGGTTAGAATCAGCAGAGATCAGGGGGCGGTGAGGGAAAGACACTTCCTGTCTTTGTCCCCACAGTTCACGGTGGGTTCTTTGAACTTTCTGTATGGGGGAGTCCCCTGATACTGATTTGAATTTATTTACCTCATGTTTGGGGGATTAGTCACATATATTGTGTGTGGGTGTATGTATGTTTGTATTTGTAATGAATGAAAAAGCGACTTTTGAGGGTAGAACGTGTAACACAGTGGTACTTAAAGTTAGACCTGGAGGCTAAGAACTGCCATTGCTATTGATTACCATGGTATTAAAATAAGATCCCCACCCCACCCCACCATTTTGAAAGGGCTATGCCAGGGTTAAAAGCATGAGTCTGGTGATTGGGGCAGGCAGGATATGAATACTGTTATCAATAGATCTATATGTATACCTATGTATATTTGATTTGCATATCCCTCACTCCTCACCTCATTCATTTCCATTAGTCTTGAGGCACTATAAAGATCTCAGCCAGTGAAGTAGGCTCAGGTGAGAGCCTAAAAGAAATGAGCATCTTTGTGGAGCTGATCGTATGTTTATCCAAGTGGGTAACAGTAGATATATGTAAGAGCACAGAGGTCACACAAGGATAAGACTGCAGCATGCAAATATTTAGGAGCTCCCAAAGTTCTCATTTTTATTGGTATTTTTTCCCCAAGAAGTTGGAAACACGCTCATATATGCTTGATTTCTTTGGAAAAGTAAAAGTACGTATCGGTCTCCTCTTTTTGGATACCCTGATACAGAAGTTAAAACAATATTCTGCTTGTTCTTTTCCCAGTTCTCTTCTCCTAACATTTAAGTTCTTAAATCTTCACCAGAGTAATAGTAAAAAGGGCTATCAATAGTTCTGAAGCATCCATCGTACACTGAAATCCCTTTTGCAGTGAATAAATGAATAGGGCATTTCCCAGCGGGATTTGCAGTTTCATACCATCTTGTCTTAGTAGACAAGAATAACAAATTTCCCTTTCAAGGTTTCTTCATACCTCTCTCTCTTGCACCAAATTTCCTCTATAACCATGGCATTCCCTCATATGTAACTTAATCTCCCAAGATAAGGGAGAGCCGTTGGGAAGAACATTTTCCTGTCATCAGATGCATCTCCCAATGGAAGGGAGTAAATCCGCTTTTTTCTTTCGTATTATTTGGGCTGATTGGTTTCTTCTTTCATCTCTCCAGAATTTTTTTTTAAAATTGCATTATAGAGAATAAGCAACCTGATGAAGGATTCTTATCAGGGATGATAGTTTTTGGTTTCCAATTTTGGAGTCCCAAAGCAGATTGTGTGGGCGCTGGTAGTGGGATAGGGAGTGGGAGGGCGGGATATGGGAGCCATATTGTATATTGTTTGTTGTTTGTGAACGGTGCGTTTTGCCCGTCTCTTAGTTTGTTGCCTTGCTTGAGGATGGCACCCTTGGGGTGTAACAATAAAAGGAAAATTCCACTGCCAGTTTGAATAATGTTTTGTGTTTGTCTTTTCTAAGTCTGTGCTTCTGTCTGTTGTTTATTTTTTCTTTCGTTTCAAAAGTGAACGTGTACATTTTATTTGCCTGGTAAGGGGGGGCTGAGGGGAGGCGTTTTTTTCAATCACAATAAATGTTGGAGAATCGGTTCAACAGAAACCAACAACGGTTGTTTACCACAATTAGCAACGGAGCAGTCCTAAACTGTGTAGTAGAATATAATCATTTGGGGATAAGCCAAAATGTCCCATTTCAATGTCAGAAAATGATGTGAATGAGAAAAAACATAAAATCAATTGAGTTATAAATAAACTCGGAACGTATTTATAGAGAAGTTCATTGTCAAGGATTGTATAAGGCTTTCCTGAGCGTTTCCGTGACTGCACAATTAGCAGAAATTAAAGCACCTCTTTCCCCTCAAGCTAAAGTTTTGTAATGCTGGAGAAATCTGGGCTTACAGAGCGCTTGTCTCTCGTGCAGCGATTACAATATCAAAGGTTGGCCAGAACTGGGTCATATACAAACAAAATCCAACTGAGGCACCAGATTGAAAGAGACTGGCTTGAATTTTTGTTCGCTTTTGCTTTTTTTTATATTTCTTTTAAGGCATTTCATACAACTTGGAATTCTATTACGTTCTGTTTGTTTCCTTCACAAGAACACAATATGCCAGGCAGCCACACAGTTGCTGTTCTTACAACATTAGCTTTAATTATTGCTAGTAGCTGGAAGCTCTTCTCTCTCTGTTTGCCAAGGATCCAAAAATATCAGAAATTAATGTATCTGTGAAAATTCAGAAAAAAAACAACAGTGTGGGGTTGTTTTGGGCTTTCAAATTCAAGAACAACTTTACAGCTGTTCATTCCTCTCCGTGATCCTCTAGAGACTAAATTCCTGTTTTTTAAAATTCTGTCATGATCCCCATTACTAAATTATTCTATGCATATTATATGAACATGAATCATGGAATGGGAGGATAAATAGGCTACATATATAAATATTCAAGATATGGCATTTGTTTTCTGAATCCAAAGACATTCTAGATATGATTTTAGCTGTCAAAATGTTTTCTCACTGAGTTTCTACCTTTGCATGTTTTAGGTTATTTTATATAACTTGAGTGCTACGTTTTTTATGTCTTTTGTCTCCTTTAAGATGGATTCCTTACTGCTCAGAACATTAAGCAATAAACAATGAAATACAGTAGAAACAAGCTTTCAGAAGGTTGACGTGGTTCTTTGACTACTCCCTAAAGCTCCTTTATACAAAATGCTGTTTACTGAAGTGTATTTCTGTTAAATTTGCTTGGTGTGTTTTTAAAAAGAGCACAATATATATATTTTTGCAACTTAAGACTATATTTTAATGCATTATTATTCATGCAGTTTTCTTTGCTGGATTAAATAAACCAAATACGTGTGATTTTCTAAGTGACAAATAAGGGGCCAATTTTTAAAACAGGAAGAAAAAGGAGGACAAGCACTGTGATTTAAAGGGGGGAAAAACCCAAGAATGAAAGTAACTCAAGTGCTGGTAAAAATAGGTTATTGTGTAGAAGCCCAACAAGGGCACCACAAAGGCCCATGTCCAAAAGCTGGACTTTCCTCCCAGGAGTGGGGGGAGTGACTCATTGAGACATTGTGGAAAACTCCTTTTTTCTAACACCCTTCCCACGAGGATATGCATTCATGTAAAGAAGAACTGAGCACAGTGGTCCTATTCTCAAGGGAATAAATGGTGCTAATGCACCAGACTTGTGCTTTACTTGTGGGGTCAGTTCAAGAGAGAGAGGAGGAAAAGAGAAAGAAACCTGTCTTTTTGAAAGATAAAAGCCCTCTCTACTGCTCTTCATCCGCACTTTGTATCACTGAGTAAGATCTAACATGTGAAGTTACTTTGAATTCTGACCTTTGTCTTTCCCCATTTCCTTCCATCAATCCATTCATCCATCCATCAAACAATATTACAAAATGTCCCTGTTCACCAAGAAGAAGAGAAATATTAACCATGCCTGGTGTTGTAATGCAACTTACTGTATATATCTACCTCTTGAAAAGAGAAATTGCGATTTACCTTTATAATTACCTAACTTGGTTCTACAGCATTGCTTGTAAAAATCTAGAATATATAGTCTTGTTAAATCCTTACATTATCCATTTTAAGTTTACAATTAGGGGATGGAGAAGCAAGTATGTTTTAGCTACGTTGCACTATCCAGGTACTTCTAAACTACAAGTGAGCGTGACAGTCAGCTTTTCCAATCTTCCCAGGTTGCCAGAGCTAAAATAAATGCCCGAGAAAAGGAAAAAGAAAATTAGCAGTAGTTTTTCCAAAGTCTAGAATTGCTAAGCATAAAGAAATGTGGATTACAACAAGGGGATTTTACTCAGTGCAAGAAGAAAGAAGACTATTGTGTATAGTAAAGATCTTTATCATCAGTGGTAATCAACAAACTAAGATCTTATTGATCTTGTCTCAGTTTAAAAACCAAACAAGATCTGGCTTGAGAAATATAGAGATGGGAGACCGTTAGGAAATCCCAGGGGTAAATGCTAGTCTGGAGGGTGGAAAAGGCATCCTAGTAGAAGACAGTGACAAACCTTCCCAGCATTATTACCAAAAGAAAGAAGTACATTACAAAGTCATTGGGAGCTGAGTTCAATTTGGACACTCATCAATCAACTGTGAGTAGCCCTTGGATTCTAGATACAGTTACTTCCTATAAATTCCTGTAGAGCTTTCCCCACTTGATTAATAACCTAAAGGCAATGTAAGAGTGTAGATTGTCACTAAATCTGAAAGTAAGGCTATATAACAGTTTGGATTGAGCGTGTTGCATCTTACTAATGCCAATTGTTGCTATGTTTTCAAAATGGCTCACTAACATAACTAATTATTAAGGAACCGTAGTGGCGCAGTGGTTAGAATGCAGAATGGCAGGCTAACTATACCCACTGCCAGGAGTTTGATCCTGACCGGCTCAAGGTTCACTCAGCCAGCCATCCTCTTGAGGTCAGTAAAACAAGGACCCAGATTGCCAGGGGCAATTTGCTGACTCTGCTTGAAGAGTGCTGTAAAGCACTATGAAGCAGTATATAAGTCTAAATGCTATTGCTATTTAGGACTTTAAATACAGGCTAAACAGTAGCTTCCCCATGCTCTTTTGAACAAGAAGGGATAATCCTCTTGATTTAAAATGGAAGATTTCCCACACCGTTTTTGCAATCACCTACAGTGAGATGATAGGCCTTGTCAAATCTGGAGGCTGAAAATAGGCCATGTTCCACAGCAGTTTTCCTAAATTGTGAGGCTCTTCAAATAATGGGCTTCAACTCCCAAAGTTCTCAGCAATGACAAAGCAAGGTGGAACATTCTGGGAGTTGAACTCTGCCTATCCAGAGGGCATCCAGGTTGAAGAAGATTGTCCCTCAGGAGATAGACCCAAAAGAGCAGATGATTGGAGGTAGCAAATTTGTAAGTCTATTCAGGCAATGCTTGCCCCTCCACATTTCTGAGTGCGCTGACTTCCTGAAGAAGTGCACATTGTGTGTCTACCTTAATTGCCATTGCAACTTATGTGCTTTTTAATGAGCTGTTAGAAGAAAGAAGATCAATCCACATACCATTCTAGCAGGAGCCTTTCTGATTTATTCACATACAACTGATTTGGGCATGTATAAGACACAAAAGGCACAGAACAAAAATATGAGATAAATGGTTATTTACAAGTCTTATCTATAGCAGGGGTCTTCAAACTTGGCCCTTTTATGACTTGTGGACTTCAACTTCCAGAATTCCTCAGCCAGCAAAGCTGGCTGAGGAATTCTGGGAATTAAAGTCCACAAGTCTTAAAGTTGCCAAGGTTGAGGGCCCCTGATCTATAGCATCACCATGTTGCCAATCTGAAATTTTGCACATGTTCTCAAGGGTTATCATAATAGCCTCAACCAAATACATTTATCAAACATTCAGCGTGAATTGCATTACCCGTGGTGATATTACAATACCTCTCCAGCTTTTTTTTAATATAATTCAATGACAATAACAATTTTCTTCTGTATGCCCATAGAAATCCCCCTAATCCCCCCATTTTCTTAACCTTAACTTGCAAGCTGACTACACGCAACAAAAGGACATGCATGCATAGAATTAATTTGGGTGCCGGGTGCTCTCTGAAATACCAGAACTGCTGCTGCCACTTGATGTCAACAGCGGCAATCCAGGTGGACCAGTGATTTGGCCCAGGATAGGGCAGCTGTCAATATTCCTAATCAAATAGAAAGCAAAGAGACATTTTGTCCCCGATTTGGATCTAACTCCTGAGTAGAGTGAAAGACAGCAGAAAAAGGAACCTGGTAACTTGTTTAGGATTATAAATTGCTTGTAATAAGAGATGAGTAAAAGCCCACAGCAAAGCTTGTTAGGACCCGGTCAGCACGACTAATGGCCATACCAGAATTTTGGGATTATAGATAAAAAGACATGAAGTTAATAAGCCACTAAACTGGTTGTTTTTCCTGCTCTGGCTGGAGTGTACCCTCCATTTCAGTTAGGAGGTTATAGACAGGATTATTTGACATCAGACATGTCTTCTCTCCCTCTGTCTCGCTAAACTCCCTTTTCTTATACCTCTTACACACATGAACAACTAGTCCGATCAAAATGGCCAAGCCAGCAGTTCCTCCAATAGTGATCCCTGCTGCTTCTCCATTTGACAAACTCCCACCAGCATCCCCACCTCTCTTCAGGTAGTGGAGCACATCATCCGAGTTGGCCGACTTCCATTGCTGAGTCTGAGGATCCTTGACCCAGGTCTGATCCCCATTGCTGCTTGTAACGAGGATGATGTCAGTAGCAAGGAAGCTGATGGCTGGCCTGCGAGTGAAGGGGGGCAGCCGGGCTTGAGGTAAAGACTTATCTGTAAAGCGGCCAGCTTGGACACAGTATTCCACTTGGCAGCCATCGCTGATCAGAGCCAGATGCTGGCTGAATCCTGCTGGACACCTTTTGAGATACGAGTCATTTTCTGTCCCATTAGGCAATCCGGACAGTGGGTTTCCAATTTGGCAACTAAAGAACCCCCCAAAGGGCACTGAATGTCGCTTTCCCCTCTCATCGCTACTCACACATATTTTGAGCTGGTCAAAAAGCTTCAGTGGGTAGTACCTGGAGGGACAGGACTGAGCATTAGTGACAGGATTAGTATTCTTGGAACTGAAGAGTCCTCCAAAGAGAAATGAGGAGGTTTCAGGAACGGGGCCTCTTGCTGCACACCAGTGGGAGCTAAACTGCACTTTGGAGAGTGTGAAAAGGTCGTTGCAAATCCAATTGCAGAAGAGTTTCCAAAGAAAGCAATCTTGATGGCAATCCAAGTGGCTGAATCCTTCCTCACGTTGTTGAGATCGCAGTTTGATGGAGGTATAACCCACAGGGCAGGAGAAGTCTCCAGTGAGCGGGTTCTTCTGCTCCAGGGCTTGGCAGAGCACGTCAGCATCAGGGCCTTCTAATCGAGCACAGACCTGGTAGACGCCCCCAAAGGTAAAATTAGTTGCCATTCCTTCACAGGTGCCATCATCCACATTGGCATAGAAGTTGAAGTTGGGTGAGGCTGGATTGATGCAGCCGGGATAAGTGTTGAATGTATAGTAGCGGTCAATGGCAGATTCTACAGTCTGGGACAATTTTTTCAGAATGGGGCTGGGCAGTCCTGGCAAATTATTTGGGGTGATGAAGAATGGCAAAGGCAAGCCTGAACGGTCAAGAGCCACCAGCTGATTGGTGATGCTTTCTTGCCAGGTTTTCAGGGTAATCCCAGGATAAAAAGGCGGACCCCCAAAGCTCTCCACTCTAGAACTAGTACGGTTGCCTTGGTATTGCTTGGTGAAACTGTCTTCTGTGCTCACTGAAACACCCATATTAAAGTTGATGATGTTTTGGAAAGAGATACCAGCTGCAGCAGTGATAGCACTTCTCCTGGACTGACCATCTTTCACAAAGGAAGCTTTGATATAGTCCTCCTGAACAAGGCTGGCTCCAACATCGACTCCAGTGAGAACATGAGTGCCATAGTTCAACACTAAGACTTCTGCCAAGTAGTTAGCCATTTGAGTCTTGTTTTTCTCCAGCTGGCTGGCAATGGTGACAAGCTGTTGCTGGAAGCCTTCGTCTAACTTTGCGGAAGGGTCCATTTTTACAGAGTACATCAGATTCCTGATCTGAACTTTTGTGGACACAGACTTATCTCTCAGTTGGTGAGTTTTCGCTCTGCGAAAGTCAGTGGAGAACCTGCCATTGAGATGAGAAAAAGACAGCCCTGCGTTGATGGAAATGGCAGTGCTACATTGATAATCCATCCAAGACTCAACGATCTCAGAGTTCATCTCCAGCAAGCTTTGTTTAAGAGCAATGGTGAAGATGCCATTGGGGATGATGTAAGCCCCATCTTTTGTAGTTTGGCACAAAGAGTAATTGAGGCTCATCACTCTACCCATATCCAAGTTCCTCAGATTATCCCAGCCACCTCCAGGAAGAACTCCCAACATAGGACGGTTCAAGGCTTCTTGGCACTTCTGAAATCCAGTTGCAGGTGGATGCCGCTCTGGTTGTTCTCGTGCGCAGCATCTCCACATTATGAACATCAAGAGAGAGATTGCTGTAGAAGGACTCATGATGCAGCAGCGCAGAGGACGAATCCTTCGAATGGTTTAATCGGTCTTTTCAGCGGTGGCTAGTTTAGCAGGGACTTCCTTCTTATGCTAAGATTAGGAATTGAAACACGAAACAGATGATACCTCTTTGGAATTGCCTCTACCCAGTTCAGAGGCAGCTGTTAATACCTTCACTTTCCAAATGAAAAAAAAAAGGCAGCAAATGGAGACTTAGGAAGCCTTGTCATTTATCAAATCATTAGAGAAAGCATTACAGATGTAGATATAAAAAAAATCCAAGAGAATTCTATTTGATCCTAGGTAGTCTCAATACCTCTGAAATTTAGTATTTTTTTTTTCATTTCCGAAGCCTTCTGAAAAGATTTCTTCTAACAGATTTCAAATGCAGACTATTTTGTTCCTCTTTTCTTGGCCCTATATCCCCATATTCTAGACTAAAAGTAACTTATTTTCACAAGCTCTAACCCAGTGGTTCTCAACCTTTTTAATGCCGTGACCCCAACCGGTCGTAAGTCGAGGAGTAAACCGGTCGTAAGTCGAGGAGTAAACCGGTCGTAAGTCGAGGAGTAAACCAGTCGTAAGTCGAGGACTACCCAACCGGTCGTAAGTCGAGGACTTTCCCTGCCCGGGAGCGCCACACATGCGTGGTTCCGCCCCCTGCGCCAGCCGAGGCATAGCTGGCAAGCGGCAGAGACGGAGCAGGCCGACCACCAGCTGGCCCAGCCCAAGGGAGGTAAGGCACCTGCTGGAAAAGGGGGAAAAAATGGCGGACAAAAAAAATGGCAGACAAAAAAAATGGCGGACAGCCTTGCTTGGTGACCCACATGAAATGGTCGATCGACCCCAAATGGGGTCCCGACCCACAGGTTGAGAACCACTGCTCTAACCATATGAGAACTGACATCTAAATTCATGTATCAGTCATTCAGTTGCTTCTATTTCCAGCACATGGCAATACTAACAACAGGATTTGAAATCCAGGAAAGAGGAGATCATAATAGTGAGAGAATATAGCATTTTGGGGAATTGAGAAAGAGACCATGACTCTCCCCCCCACCCTCCCTTTATTAATTTATACAGTGATCAAAAGACCATAGATAGGGAAAACTAATTAATTCACATCTGAATCAAACTCTTGCATTCTGCCTTTTACCAAAGCACAGATCTACTTCCATTTATACTTTTCAGGATTTACAGTACAATTCTCCAGTCCCAAAAAGCATGTTAATTAAAATAACATATAAAAATGCTACATAGATGAAATTGATTGCAAAAGCATTTTCATAGATTTGCATACATTTCTTGGTGCACAAGACATGATAAGAAATCACAAATGATAAGAAACTAATTGACTACTGGAAAAAAAATCAGAAACTAAGCTGAAATTATTTTCAAAGGAACCATGACATTAGTAAGGATAGATGACGGGCAAGATTCTGTTGTATATGACTTCCACCTTGTATCACAAAGCAACTGAGATCACTCACTATAACTATGAGTAATTTGTTCTTCTGGCATAAACATATTTGTGAGAACTTGAGTGGTAACCCCTGGCCTCCTCTTCATAAAGAAGGGTGTGTTGTGAGTCTTTACAGCAGGGGTGTCAAACTCAATTTCATTGAGGGCCACATCAGCATTGTGGTTGCCCTCGGGGTGTGTGTGGCTAGGGTGGGTGCAGCCTACTGGGTGGGCATGGATGGAGTAGGTGTGGCCTACTGGGTGGGCATGGCCAGCTCTACATCGTTCGCGTCAAGGGTGCCTGTGAAGGCCTGGGCAGGAGTTGGACAGATCTGAGGGTCTCTGGCAGAAGGGGGTGGGACCAGGGCAAGCATCAAGGCATGGTCCATTTCTTCATTCCTCACAAAGGGTGACACCTCCCCAGCATGCACCCAGGGGGCAGGGCCGACGCGGCAGGGGCTGATTCCTCGCTGTTTCTAGATGGCCTTGTGCTGAATGCGTTTCAGCATAGATGGCCACCACAAAATTGTACATTGACTCCCGGCTGGCCTGGGCCAGGGCCAAGGCAGCAGGGGCCGTTCCCTCACTGTTTCCAGGATGGGTTCGTGGGCCACATGAAACCACTTCGCAGGCCGCATCCGGCCCCCTGGCCTTGTGTTTGACATGTCTGCTTTACAGGGACTGCTCAACTCCAAAAAGTTAGGAAAACCAAGGAAATGTCATGGAAGTTGGAAAAGATGTGGTAGCCAGAAACTTTAGCTTGGCATCTTAGCTTCTAATGTAGGTCACTTCCATCCTGCCAAATCTAAACATTTGAAACAAGGGCAGGAGCTATCTTAATCTAGATCAAGGTGGTTGATTACTCCCACTATCTCTGTACAATGATCAGTAATGTTATAATAAGTACTAGGATATTTGTCCTGTATTAGTAAGTTGGTGAGATACATCTAAATGCATGCAGATGCTAGCCCAAATGTTTGTTTCGTTTCGATTGATTGCAAACTATTGGCAGTCCCAGAACAAAAGAATGTTCTATTCCACTCCCTATTTAGATGGAGAAAATGCTGTTCTGTTTTGATAGATGTAAACTCAGAGAAGAGAAACTCCACAATCAGCTGGAAAAGAACACATGTCGGGTCATCAGACTCTTGAATCATAAACAACATCTGCCTAAGCATCTTCCTCCTGATGTGTGCTGGCAGCAAAATGGGATGGAATGAGGGAGAATAATCATGTGCTTTGAGTGAGATGGAGAGAATCCTGTGCTGCACAAGGGAAACTTGAATTAAATGGCTTGGCAAACAATGAATTGTAACATAATGAGGTTGCCAGATCCTGTTTTGATAAAAAAAAAAAAAAAAAAAAAAGGCATCTCCTCCCCTGAACTTTTGGTGACTTCTCCTGTCTCAGTGTTGCAAGAATTTTGAGAGGCTGAATGTTCTTCTTCCTTACCACATAGATTTTCAAGGGCCAGAGTTGCTTTGCATAACGACCCATTCCAACATAGACTTAAATCGATGGCACTTGGAGCCCATAGATTTAAAGGTATTGACATCAATCCTTTGTTACTATATTAACCTTGTTATGATGTAATGTAATCTGTGCATGTAGCAAACACCGGACCACCAAGGTTCTATTCTATTCTATTCTATTCTATTCTATTCTATTCTACCCTACCCTACCCTACCCTACCCTACCCTACCCTACCCTACCCTATCCTATCCTATCCTATCCTATATCTCAGGGGCTGTCACAAAGAAGAGGGAGTCAAGCTATTCTCCAAAGCGCCTGAAGGCAGGACAAGAAGCAACGGATGGAAACTGACCAAAGAGAGAAGCAACCTAGAACTAAGGAGAAACTTCCTGATAGTTAGAACAATTAACCAGTGGAACAACCTGCCTCCAGAAGCGGTGAATGCACCAACACTGGAAGTTTTTGAGAAGAGACTGGACAGCCATTTGTCCGAAATGGTATAGGGTTACCTGCCTGAGCAGAGGGTTGGACTTGATGACCTCCAAGGTCCCTTCCAACTTTATTATTATTATTATTATTATTATTATTATTATTATTATTATTATTATTATTATTATTATTATTATTATTATTATTATTATTATTATTATTATTATTATTACAGGCACACACAATGCAACAGACCTCTTTGTGCCATAGACCCCTTTGAGAGTCTCCTTCTCTCCTTCTCTCCTTCTCCTTCTCCTTCTCAGAAGCATGCATTTAAATACACCAAATAATATAAATTGTATTACAATTGTGCTCAATACAGTTATTAAACTATTAAAAAAGCAACATATCTGTACTACAGCTATTTATCATGTTTTCACCTTGCTGCAATTATAGGCAGGCACTTGGCAGCTCTCCTAAATGTAGTTCTTTGTAAAACCATTAAATCAGTTAGTGAAGTGCACTAAAAAAAAAAGTCAGTGACGATAGTAATTTTATTTTAATCCAAGTTTGCAGTGGCTCTGAAGTTGTGGACCTCCCACAGTAGATCCCAGATTAAATCTCTGTATTAGAACAACTTATGTGAGACACATGGCTATTGTGTCTCACATAACTTATGAACTGACTCTTTCCAAGATCTGAAGTCTGATGCAATGGAAGGTCTAACAAAGCCCATTTTGTTTTCCCATTTACAATAAAGTGCTACTCACAGCTTTATGGTATGTAGTATCCCATAGTCTGTCTTTTTAATATTTTAATATTGTATTTAATACTAAGACTTAATAAAGAGAAAAAGAATAATAGTAAATGCTATTCCCTTCTAGCACTGATGATGTCGCCTAATTTGGTAATGAAATGTCTGCAAGAAAACCACCAAGCTCAGAGAACACCAAGGACCCCACATTTTTAATAATCCTTATGTAGTACATGTTCTCCACCCACAAAATACCGCTCTCTCACTTGTGTGCCGCTTATGAGAGAGTGAAAAATACTTTGGCTTAATGTCATAAATTATCTCTGGATTTCTGTTCTCCTTCTGTGTTTGCACATGATCAGGGTGCACAGAGGAGGCTGTGTACAAAGGTGGAAGTGAAGGCAGAAATGAAATTACAAGCAACCTAGCTAAGTGAATTTCAGATCACAGCAGAAATATGTACCGTGGACGGAGTGTTCAGTGGGAGGAAATAGGTGAGGTGGGAGAAGGACCTGTTCCATAAA
>NW_015388518.1:0-2640 GCF_001527695.2 Protobothrops mucrosquamatus
CTGGGTCCATTTCAATCCCCTCGTTGGAAATTCTGTAGCCAAGATAGTCCAATTGGGTTTGGTGAAATTCACATTTCGACAGTTTGGCATAAAGCTTGGCATTCAATAGTTTCTTTAACACTTCTCTTACCAGCTTTATGTGATCAGTCATGTTCGTGCTATATATCAGGATATCATCAAGATACACCAAAACCCCTTTATACAAGTGATCATGTAGTACTTCATTGATCAATTGCATAAATACAGCTGGGGCCCCCTGTAGTCCAAACGGCATGACTTTGAACTGATAGCTCCCCATTGGACAGTTGAAGGCAGTTTTCCACTCGTCTCCCTGTTTTATTCTCACCCGGTAGTATGCCTCTCTCAGGTCTAACTTAGTGAAGACACTCCCTTTAGCCAGATGGGTTAATAAGTCCTTTAGGAGGGGGAGTGGGTATTTGTTTTCCACACTCACAGCATTGAGACCTTTATAGTCCATGCAGAGACGTAGAGACCCATCCTTTTTCTCTTTGAATAACACAGGGGCTCCCATGGTTGATTTGGCCCGTTCAATAAACCCCCTCGCTAGGTTTTTGTTCACGTATCGCTGCATCTCCTCCATTTCAAGGGGGGACATAGCATACATTCTGGGTCGTGGGAGTTTGGCTCCTGGCACCAGTTCAATGGAGCAGTCATTGGGTCTGTGAGGAGGTAGGGCATCACATTCTTTTTCACTAAAAACCTCTGCCAGGTCCCAGTATTCATTGGGGATGACTGGGTCGCCTGGAGGCGGTGAGGTGGCCATGTGTGCTCGCTCGTTGGGTGGCCTAAGGTGTCCTGCAACATCCGTTGACTCAATGGGGGGGTCAGGCCCTATAGGTAGTCTCACGGTTCTCACTCCTTTCTCCCACCAGATGAATGGTTTCCATTTGTCTAACCAGGCTAACCCTAGGATCACCGCCTCAGACATTTTTGGAGTCACCAGGAAGCGAATAAATTCCCAATGTGCACCTATTTCTAGATGTAAAGGCTCAGTTACTTGAGTGACAAGAGCCCCCCCCCCCATGAGAGACCCATCGGCTTGCTCAAACCTCATGGGTTCAGCGAGCGATTTTGCTCGAATGCCCAATTTCAAGGCAAAGGGTAAACTAATAATACATAGGGTGCATCCAGAATCTATTAGCACATTTAAGTTCATTTGTACCCCAGATTTAGGGATTATAAGTTTGGCAGCTAGTGAAAAAGGCGGGATTTGTTGACTCACCATTGGGTCGTTCTCCCCTTCGTCCTCACTGTCGAGAGAGGGTAGAGCTGGGAGGGATCCAGCCTTAGTCCCGGCGTCCTCCTGTGCAGGGGATGTGATTTGGACAGCTAGTTCTTGCTTGATCCGATTGGATTTCCCTCTCGGTGGTTGTTGATCAGATTTCTTTTTCATTGCGGGTCTCGGTCTGCTCTGTTGTTGGGGGTAAGGAACTGGGCAGTTCGCTGCTCAATGTCCCTGTTGTCCGCATCGGAAGCACAAGAGCGGAGGCCCTATGGGTAGTTTGGGTCTTTCGGTAGACGCAGGTGTTGGGGATCTCCAGGGTGTTGTTTGTCATCTGAGTCATTCTGGTTTTGGTCCCATTTCAGGAGAGGGAGGCTTCTTGTAACGAGAGAGCTTGACGTCCAACTTCACCGCTGTTTGGTACCAATCCTGTAGCCGATCGGGTACTTCGCGGTAGATGCAGGCCTGAGAGAGATGATCGTCTAATCCCTCAACAAAGTATTGAACCAGGGATTGTTTGGACCACCCCTCTGTTCGGCCTGCTAACTTGCGGAACTCTCACACATACTCCAGGGCAGGCCTTCCGGCTTGTTTTATATTGTGAATTTGTCTCGCTGCTTTGAGGCCCATGGATGGGTCCTCAAATCGTTCTTTCAGACCTAACAGAAGGAGGTGGGGATTTCCCAGTTCAGGGGCTTGTTCACTATATAAATTATTCAGCCATTCAGCTGCTTCTCCCTCTAGGTTGGATGCAATAACGTCAACCATGGCACCTGGGTCCGGATAGTGGTTGGCCCAGCAGTTCAAGTGAGAGCGCCCTTGGTTGAGAAAAAAAATCAGCTTCTCTGGATCCCCATCGAAGGTTGCTTTGAAGGGTGGTACAACCACAGGCTGTTGCGGGCCCCACTGGGGTTGTTGCGGCTGGCCCCACCCCGGTTGTTGGTCCCATGGTTGCTGGGCTCTCTGCTGTTCACGTGGTACCCCTAGTTGCTGCTGATCTAGCAGTTGTTGGACTCTATACTGTTGACGTGGTGCCCCCAGTTGCGGTTGGCCCCATCCTGCCTGCCAATCTAACGGTTGTTGGATTCTCTGCGGTTGACGTGGTGCCCCCAGTTGCTTTTGGCCCCATCTTGCCTGCTGATCCAACGGTTGGTGGACTCTCTGCAGTTGACGTGGTGCCCCCAGTTGCTGTTGGCCCCAGTGGTTCTCCTCCTACCTCTCCGACCGGTCGCAATCGGTGTTGGCAGGGGGGCAGAGGTCGACCGCGAGGCAACTCACCTGTGGAGTTCCGCAGGGGTCGGTCCTCTCGCCCATGCTGTTTAATATCTATATGAAGCCGCTGGGTGAGATCATCCGTGGGTTTGGAGTGGATTTCCATCAGTACGCTGATGATACAC
>NW_015388518.1:4174-6627 GCF_001527695.2 Protobothrops mucrosquamatus
GCACTGGTTGCCTGTGGCCTTCCGGGTGCGCTTCAAGGTGTTGGTGACCATCTTTAGAGCGCTCCATGGCAGTGGACCAGGTTATCTGCAGGACCGCCTTCTGCCACATACCTCCCTTCGACCAGTCCGCTCCCACAGATTAGGCCTCCTCAGGGTGCCGTCGGCCGGACAATGCCGGCTGGTGACCCCCAGGGGGAGAACCTTCTCTGTGGCAGCTCCTACCCTATGGAATGAGCTGCCCCCTGACCTCCGTACAATGGGGGACATACGCCTCTTCCGCCGAGCCCTAAAGACCTATCTGTTCCAAGAGGCCGGTCTGGTATAAATCTGAAATTCTAAAATTTTAAATTGGGTATAATTTTATATTATTATAGTGGGTTTTAGGACAGGACAAATAATTTAATTAGTTTTGAATATTTTTAAATATTATGGTATTGCTGTTTTATTAATGTGCCTGTTCACCGCCCTGAGTCCCGCAAGGGAGAAGGGCAGTATATAAATCAAATAAATTTGAATTTGAATTTGAATCCTGCCTGCTGACCCAACAGTTGTTGGATTCTCTGCGGTTGGCGTGGTGCCCCCAGTTGCTGTTGGCCTCCTCCTGCCTGCTGATCCAGCGGTTGCTGGATTCTCTGCTGTTGTCCAGCGGGGGCTGGTGATGCCTCCTGCTGCTGTAGGCCTCTCAATGGCTGCTGAGCAAGTGGGGGTTGTTGCTGGGCATCTCTAATCGGTAAGCTCACCGGTTGTAGCTCTTCTGGCCTCTGCTCCCCCTCAAACTGCTGCAAAGCCTCTATTAGTTGATGTTGGCTCAGAGATAGGTGACCACTCCTCTGTGGGGGTTGCTTGATTTCACCTCGCTGTAGGGGGCCCGGACTGGGGGTCTCTCTCTCTGTGGGGCTGGAGGCCTTGGCAGGGGACCCCAGGGGCTGAAAAGCTATTTGTTCTGCAAGGGTGGGGCTGGGGGCCTCTCTCAACGGGAGCTGTTCTTCGCTCTGCACTTCTAATTCTTCAAATCTCTCTGCTAGGTAGTCTAATGAACCACTGCGAACTGCAGGTGGGCATCTCCACTCACCCGAGTCTTCGGTAACAGACGGCCGGGCAGTTCTCCACTGGGTCTCCACTGCTGGCAAGGCTGTGTGGAATCCTCCTGTGCCTTCGCTCGGCTTTTCCCAGCCTGATGACCAGATTAGTTCTCCGGACAGCTTTGGCCTCGCTCCCAGTTGGGGAGTTTGCAAGGATTTCTTTTCCTCCGGCTGCCTGGCTGTCACTCCCTTCAGTGGGGAAGCTGCTGCTGCTGTCGCTCCCCCTCCTGGGGAGGTTGCAGCTGGAGGGGTGCTGGCCTCAGGCCTTCCCTCTCCTTCCATGGTGAGATCTTCCTCTTATCTTTGTCAAACTATCCCCGTTATTTTAGGGATAGTGACTGGGGTAAGGGACCCCTAAATGGTTTTAAAAGTTTTGAGTTTTTGGCTTAATGACATGGTTCCGAGAAGAAGTAACTTTTCAAAGAACTTTGAGGCTTAATTACCTTAAAGAATCCTTTAATAGATTACATGCTTCGGCACGAACAAAAGGAAGCCAAAACCTGAAACCCCCACCACCCAAGCACTCGTGGCAAAGCACAACTCCCTCCCTCCTTTCACAGTCAATCATATGCTCCAATTAATTTGAAGGGTGAGTCGCTCTCCCCCTATTCTCTGCTATTGCTCTCTGCTGTTACGCTGACCTTGGTTGTGCTATGCTAAGATAATGTTATTATTCACTGGCATTCCTCCCCACTCACACGGTTAGTAATGTCTGCTTTAACCCTTGAAGTGATATGTAGACTAAATAAGATATGTTTGCTTCTTCACATATGGCAAGCAAGAACATCCAATGTTAGCAGACTTGACACCAGCTCTCCCAGCAGCTGGCTTTGTTATCAGCCCAAGTTGCTCAGCTGTCAGCCCATGTTCCTGCTGCTCCATCACCACCCAGGAGAAAATGCCAAGTTGCGATGCCGGACAAATTTGATGGCAATCCGGACATGTTTCCTGTTTTCATGGGACAATGCCAACTGTATATCAGTGTGAGAGCGGATGATTTCCCCACTGACCGGGATAAAGTGGGGTTTCTGATAAGCCTGCTCTCTGGTGCTGCAGCTCGTTGGGGCACACCCCTGCTAGCCCAACCTAGTCCATTGGTGGACACCTTTGTGGGGTTTTGTGTAGTAATCAGTGCTCAGTTATTGCAGGGTGCAAAAAATGGCTGCTCGACGTCGCAGCTTTTATTCTTATATAGAGTTTTACAAGCAGGAAAAGTTTAACATGGCAATAGCATAGCAATAGCATTTCATTGGTTAAACTCCGTACCAATGCTTAAGGATAGAAAGCCAGAGGCCCAAAACAGGGGGCAGTTGGCTGTAGCATCCTGTTGTTGTAGGCTAGCTGATATCAGGCAGGCAAGGTCATTGTATT
>NW_015388518.1:7803-11792 GCF_001527695.2 Protobothrops mucrosquamatus
GGGGTGGATAATAAGCAGTAACCCCCCATCTAGATATAGCCTTATAGTTAAAGTTCCCATTTAATAAAATTGTGCTATAGTCAGTGAAGTTTTGAATTACTGCAGAAGGGGTGCAAACAGGGACTAAACATGTAGAAAGCAAATTTTCCATGTCATATGCTTCAGATAAGCAAAAGACATCATTGTGTGTGATGTTAGCCAGCTGCACCCATAGATTGTGCTTCATTCGTTGCTCGAATGATTGTTTGGGTGGGATGACAGTTGCTGTTGTCAAAGGGCAGATGTTAACGATTAGACACAAACAAATGATGGCTAAGGAATTTGCAGTTAAAACCGCAAAAATGGCAGCGCACAGGTTCTCTGGGGTTTGCTCTACTTGTTGCTGCTGCAGCATTGCCTGTGCTTTGGCGGTCAAGTTCTTCACATCTCCCCATGTCACTGGCCGACTGGCATGTCGGGATTGGATTGGTCGCTGTGCCATCTGTAGAGTCATCTTGGCCATTTTTGGGGCTTGATCCAGGGACTGGTGCCACGACATCCTTGGCCGGGTGAACACAATGCGCTGGAATCCACAAAGGTCCTGTAGGAGTAAACCACAGCGGCATAGCCCCGCCCCCAAGTGATCAGAGGGACCGGTCCCAACCATGTTTTGTCAGGTAAAGAAAAATATGGGTGAACCCAATTAAGGGTGCCTAATAATTGTTGTAAATTGACCAATGAAATAATTTTGGGTAGGCTCAGACGAGGAAAAACTGGGGCAGAATAAGATTGCAGCATTTTATGCCCTAAATAAAGATAGGGAGCATGCAGCTGTATCTTTTCTGGAGCTATTTGCAAACCATAAAGACCTAAATCATTTTGTATTTCTGAAAGCCAATTAGACTGTATCTTTGGTGCTCCAATTAAAATATCATCCATATAATGATATACCAAAGCCATTGGATGACGTTTGCAAAAGGGAACTAATGCTGCAGCGACATACAGCTGACAAAAGGTGGGGCTGTTTAACATTCCTTGTGGCAAAACTGTCCAGTGATAACGTTTATTAGGTTCTGAATGATTCACTGCAGGCACAGTAAATGCAAACTTTTCCTGATCAGGGGGGCATAGAGGAATGGAGAAAAAACAGTCCTTTAAGTCAATTACCATTACTTCATGATCTTGAGGAATCAAATTAGGATTAGGCGTTCCACACTGTAAAGGGCCCATAGGTTGAATGCAGGTATTAACAGCTCTAAGGTCGTGAAGGAAACGCCATTTACCACTTTTCTTTTTTATGACAAAAACAGGAGTGTTCCATGGACTAGTGGAAGGCACAACATGACCAGCAAGCAGCTGATCGTTAACCAGCTGGTGGAGAACCATCAATTTTTCATGTGACATGGGCCATTGATCAATCCACACTGGCTCTTTAACCAGCCAAGTCAATGGGAGGGCAGTAATCTTAGTCTTCCATAGTGAGGTTGGCACACAACTTACTGAGCAGGTCACGTCCCCAAAGGCTGACATGGATATCTAATATGAAAGGACAGACCTGAATGACCAATTCTGAATTAGGCAAATGGGCTGAAAGAAATTGTGCACTTTGACGTGCACTTTGACGACCTCCCACACCCCACACACTTGGACAGGGCTCAGTTGGCCAGGTGACAGGCCACTGCTTTGCAGAGATCACTGAAACATCCACTCCAGTGTCTAAAATTCCCTCAAATGGCTTACCCTGAAGCACAATGATCTGACGGGGTCGCTGAAATGTGATTGGGGTAGTGACGGCTGCTATAACAGAAGCGGCTGGGTTAGTAGAACTGAAGCCTCCTTTCCCTCTCTCCTTTAACTTTCCCCCTGCCAGGACAAAATAAGGCAAATGCAAGAGCTGAGCAGGGCTGGTGTAAATGGGCAAAATTTGAGGCAAATTGGTCCACAATTGAACATAAATAATTCCAGTATAATCAGAATCTATAACCCCAGGGATGACAAAAATGCCTTTTTTACCCATGCTGGACCGTGGAAGGACAAGCCCTACATAATTTTGTGGCAGGGGGCCTGATAATTGAGATGGAATTACTTGAACCTCCCCAGGAAATTTAAATTTCACTTCCTCCTGCAGTATCAAATCAATTCCAGCACTACCTTTAGTAGCTGCAGGAGTATTGTTTATTGTTGGTCTGCTGTCTCTGTTTGGACTGGGGCCAGAGACTGGCCCGGCTGGCCATTTCCCGACCAACATTCTCTTGCCCAATGATAACCCTTCTGACACTTTGGGCATTTTGTTTTTGGCTTTGATCCCGGCTTGAAAAGGGAGCGAGGGAAAGAGGAGTGAGATGCTGCAGACATACCCCCCCCCCCGGCTTTCTACATTCCCTTTTAAAATGACTGGGCTTGCCACAGTTGTAGCATTTTCCTTGAGGCTTGCTGCCTAGAGATAAAGCAGCTGCCAATAAATTAGTTTGATAAGAAGCTGTCCCGATGTCTTGACAAGCTTTTATCATATCTGCCAACTCAGGATCTTTCCCCAGACCAATAATTGCTCTTCGACATTCAGAAGTGGCATTGTCTTTTGCCAATCTCATTAACAATTCCTGCTGGGCTTCAGGATTGTCTATCTGCCTTCGTAAGGCATCCTGTAATCTGTTAATAAAATCAGGATATGGTTCAGTGGCTTTTTGCCTGATGCTAGAGAAGGCCTGATGGTGCTTGCCAGCCACAGGCACCTTTCCGAAGGCTCTATAGGCACATTCAGAAGAAACCTGTAAGGTGGCAGCTGGTAGAACAACCTGTGCATCAACTGGAGCAAAGGGTCCAGAACCATACAATTGATCAGGAATATAGGCACCCCCAGAGTTAAGAGCATGCACAACACATTGATGTCTAAACTCACTGTCCCAAACTACATATTGCGCTGGAGTAAGCAACATGTGAAAGGTAGTTTTCCAATCTTCAGGTACCAGGGTATGATTTCTCATCATGGCATCCAACATTCCAAGTACATATGTACTCCCCATCCCCATATCTCTAATTCCTTTTCTCAGTTCTGTTAAAATTGCATAGGACAAAGGGCGATACTCAACTATTTGAGCTCCATCCTGATCTACTTGCCCCGTAACATGTACTGGACAAACAGAAAGCATTTCAGTAATTTCTTCTATATTTCCCCCCTCTTTTTCTAATTGTGCCTCTAACATTTTCCTGATGGGGGTGTATGATGGCCGTAAGGAGGCAAAATAATTAGCCTCTTCAGAAGGAGCTGAAGATCCAATTAAAGATGCTTTAGGAGGGATAACCTTTACTTGGTTGTAATCAGGAGGGGGGCTGGTTGTTAACTGCTGCCCTTCTGAAGCATCTGAGCCATATCTTTCTACTGCCTGACGGCATTGATACCATTGAATTAAAATCTGTACTGAAGCCCGAGGTTCAAGATGTAAAGTATGCCCTATCTTTTCCCAATCTCGTAACCTAAGCGTCCCACGCTCAGGATACCAAGGGCAGTGTTTCCCTATCTCCTCCACCAGCTTCCTTATGTCCGCCTCAAGCGTTGCCACGCCTGACTTATGTAGCAGGAATCTGAGTTCCTGTACATGTTTCTGCTGGGGTTGAGATAACTTGCTGCCCATACTCACCACTGAGGGGTCTCAGAAGACGAAAGTGCACTTAGGGGTCTATTCCAGACGATGATAAGTATGTTGGTTGCTGCTCTTCCCCTGGGGGGGGTTCCCAAAAGATCACGTCAGGGTCACCACCTGTAGTAATCAGTGCTCAGTCATTGCACAGTGCAAAAAATGACTGCTCGACATCGCAGCTTTTATTCTTATATAGAGTTTTACAAGCAGGAAAAGTTTAACATGGCAATAGCATAGCAATAGCATTTCATTGGTTAAACTCCGTACCAATGCTTAAGGATAGAAAGCCAGAGGCCCAAAACAGGGGGCAGTTGGCTGTAGCATCCTGTTGTTGTAGGCTAGCTGATATCAGGCAGGCAAGGTCATTGTATT
>NW_015388518.1:13865-29230 GCF_001527695.2 Protobothrops mucrosquamatus
TCCGGATATGGCCCAAGCTCCGTCAGGAACCTAGTGGGGTCCATCAGTCGCCTGGGACGGAACCATCTTTGTGGTTCCGTCTCCCTGCGGCGGGGGGGAGCGGTCCGGAAATCCAGCTTCAGGAGTGAATGATCTGACCATGACAGGGGCTCTATAACTACTTCCCCCATTTCCAGATCATTCTGCCACTGGCCAGAGAGAAGAGGCACGCAGGAGTCGGAAGGGCAGTTTTCTGCACACGGCCTCCACCCGGGCCCCTCCTCTACAGTTTTGTGATTACATGCAGATGATGTATGAGGACCCCATCAAGACCCAGACAGCTACCCAACATTTGAAAGCTATGAGGCAGGGCTGACGCCCCCTGCAGGGCTATATCAGCAAATTTCGGCTGCTTAGCCAGGATTTAGCCTGGAATGAGACTGCGCTCGTGGACGCTTTCCAGGATGGATTGTCGGAGGAGATGTTGGATGAGCTGGCCCGTGTTGATGTTCCCCTGGACCTTAATGGGCGAAGGAGTCACCGTGCCACCCCAGAGACCCGTACTGCCCCCGTTGTGTGTGAGACCCTGGTCCAGAGGGAGGAGCCAATGGAGTTAGGTGCTGCCAGACCTCACCTATCGGTGGCAGAGATGAACAGGCGATGTTCGGGGGGGTTGTGTTTTTACTGTGGGGATCCTGGGCATTTGGCCGCTTTCTGCCCCAAGAAGCGACGAAAGGCATCTGTGACCGAGCCTGCCCCGAGACTGCCACCTGCTCCCCTGTCGGGAAATGGCCCACACCCAACCTGAAAGGCATTTTGGGTCGGACATCCCACAACACTGAGCGACACCCTTCAGATGCTGCCCACGGACCCCCAAGGCATCTGATATTGGAGGCCTGCCTGATTCTCCCCAGGTTGCCCAAGGGGATTCCCGTCCATGCATTGATTGACTCTAGGGCCACTACGAACTTTATGGACGCAGCATTTGTGCCTAATGGGCGATTCCCCAATGCCCAGTGGATCCGCTGATGTTAGTGGAGACCATTGATGGTCGAGTGCTCCTGTCTGGGCCAATTAAGGCCGCCACGCAACTGCTATGTATGGCCATCAGTTCACATGAGGAGGCCATCCAGTTCTATATCACATCACACCTGCATTTCCCCGTGGTCTTGGGACTGGCGTGGCTTCGGACGCATGACCCACAGATTTATTGGTCACAGAACTTGGTCACCTTCCCAAGCTTACAGTGCACGGACCACACCTGCCACATCTGTGCCGGCCAGGTAGAGGGGCCCATGGGGGTCTCCTTACCCTCCGAATTGGCGGATTATGCTGATGTTTTCAGCAAGATTGAGGCGGATCAATTGCCCCCGCACAGGCCCTATGACTGTCCCATTGACTTAGTCCCTGACGCGCCTCTCCCAGTGGGGCGTTTGTATTCCATGTCGGACCCCGAGTTGGCCGCGTTGCAGGACTTTTTGGACAAGAATTTGGCTCGGGGTTTTATTCAGCCCTCGTCCTCGCCAGTGTCTGCACCCATGCTCTTTGTCAAGAAGAAGTCCAGTGAATTGCGGCTTTGCTGTGATTACAGGAAATTAAATGCCATCACGGTGCACAACCGATACCCGCTGCCCCTCACCCCCAAACTCTTGGACCGGCTCCGTGAGGCAAAGATCTTCACAAAACTGGGCTTGCGTGGAGCTTATAACCTTGTCAGAGTTTGGTCGGGTGATGAGTGGAAGACAGCGTTTGGTACTCAGTACGGGCACTTCGAGTACACGGTTATGCCATTTGGCCTGACCAATGCCCCCGCCGTGTTTCAGCATTTCATGAATGACATTTTCCGGGACTTGTTAGATCAGTTTGTCGTGATCTACTTGGACGACATCCTGATCTACTCCCCGTCGTGAGAGGTGCACCATCAGCATCTCCGTCAAGTCCTGCAGCGGCTCCAAGAACATCGGCTGTACGCCAAACTGGAGAAGTGCCAGTTCTACCAGATGACTATCGAGTTCCTGGGTCACCACATTTCTCCTGAGGGCATTTCCATGGAGCCGAGTAAGGTTGAGTCTCTGCAGAGTTGGCAACCCCCATGTCGTGTGAAGGATGTCCAGCGACTTCTTGGGTTCGCCAACTATTATCGGACTTTCATCCCTGGGTTTACTACCATGACAGCCCCCCTTACTCGGCTCCTGCAGAAAAAGACTCGGTTTCAGTGGGACGCTCCAGAACGCTTTCCAGGCTTTGAAGGAAGCCTTCATGAAGGAGCCCATCCTGAAGCATCCTGACCTGCAATGGCCGTTTGTCGTAGAGGCGGATGCCTCCAACATTGCCATTGGGGCAGTGTTACTCCAGGCGACGACGCCCGGCGGTGCCCTCTTCCCTTGCGTGTACTATTCACGGAAATTGAATCCGGCGGAGCGCAACTATACCATCTGGGAGAAGGAGCTACTGGCCATTAAAGTGGCGTTTGAGACCTGGAGGCGTCATCTGGAAGGGACACGACATCAAATCGAGGCCTGGACAGACCATAAGAATTTGGAAAGCCTGCAGACCGCTTGGAAATTGAACCAACGCCAGATCCAGTGGTCTCTCTTCTTTGCGAGGTTCAATTTCCATGTAACGTACATACCCAGCGGTCACAACCAAAGAGCGGATGCTCTGTCCAGGAAGCCTGAATATTCCCGATCAGAAGACAAGCTTCTGCCTGGGACAGTGCTCCCTATCGAGTCTTTTGCTGCGGTGCGGGAGCCGATAGATGTACGGGCTCGGATTCGGGACGCCCAGCAGCAGGATGGGTGGGTGGCTCAGCAAAAGGAGGAGGTGGGGCCCAATTCCCCATGGACAGTCACGGATGGACTCCTCCACTATCGTGATTGGCTCTATGTTCCGGGAGGGCTGCTCAGGGGACTCATCCTCAGCCAGTGTCACGACAATCTGGCGGCGGGGAATTTTGGCCTGTTCAAGACCCTGAACTTGGTCTCCCGTACCTTCTGGTGGCAGAGTTAAGCGATAGGCGACCGGATTGATGACAGCCTCGATTGGGAACGGTCCTACATATCGGTGGTCTAATTTCTTGGCTGGCCCCTCCAGTCGTGTTACGGATGAAGCTCAGCTGTGTGGGGAGAATGATTCAGACTTGGAGGATTCACACCTGATGGACATGATTGATGCTCGTAGACGCCGGCAATTAGCGAGAGCAAATCAGCAGCAGTCAATACAACTCCAGGGGAGGAGGAGAAGGCACTGAGAGGCAACGCCTTGGGACTGCTTTATAAAAAGGGAAGGTGTGGGCAGTGCTGGTTGCTGAAGGCAACCGTTGCAAAGTACTTCATGGGATCATGTTCTGTTAGTATTGCTGGTGACTACTTTTCCACCAGGAACCTACCCGCAGGTACCTGCGGGTACATCCGGTCTTTCACCGGTCTCTGTTGGTCCCTGAGCAACCGGCGTGTCCACTTCGCCAAGCCGAACCTCCCCCACCAGAACAACGTGATGGAGACAGTGCTCCCGAGTACAAGGTTGCCAGCATTCGGGACTCCCATTGGGTGAAAGGTCGCTTCCAGTACCTGATTGAATGGAAAGGCTACGGACCGGAGGAGTTCACCTGGGAGGATGCGACCACCATTCATGCTCCTGCCTTGGTGACCACCTTTCATGAACAATTCCTATCCCGACCGCATCCGGATCAGCAGACCCGGGGGAAGGGCCCTGCGGTGCGGGATAGTGTCGTGATTCCGTGCCAGCCTGTGTTCCCAACAGCTGAGTCTGGGGAATCTGAGGAGGAGGTGGAGGAGGCATTTGGAGAGCCATCAGGGTCATAGGGAGGCTCTGATGAATTACAAGACTCACGGTCTGATGAAGAGCCTGGCCCCTCCAGTCGTGTTATGGATGAAGCTCAGCTGTGTGGGGAGAATGAGTCAGACTTGGAGGATTCACACCTGATGGACATGATTGATGCTCGTAGACGCCGGCAATTAGCGAGAGCAGATCAGCAGTTCAGTTATGCTGTTGAGGTCCCCTCCTCCTCTTCCGTGACTCTCCGTTGCGGAACCCTGACGAAATATTTTTCCCTTCCACACCCGCCACGACCAACGACTTCCGTTGGCAACGTTTCATGAAGTACCCTAGTACAAGACAATCATAACGGCCACTGATGAAAAGACAAAACGTAACACAAAGCACACCTGTTAAAGGACCATTTGGATTGAGTTTTGCTGCTTTTGTTTCTGGACTATTTGGCAGGTTTGTTACCCATATTAAAGGGGTTTGTTTTCTTTTGAGTCTCCAGCCTATTTTCTCAACAGGGGTTTTGTCCTTGTGCCTTTAACAAGGACAGCCATAGGCTGGGATAGAACAGGATTCTTGGAAAGCCGCAAGGCCTTAACAGCTCCTCCCGCTGCTTCATCGGCCGTGATCTCCCTTAGTGCATCCTGGAAGGAAACATCTTCCTTTGCAAAAATCTTTTGCTGCAGCTCACGGCTCCTCAAACCACAAACTAGACAATCTCTAAGTCTTTCCTCCAGGTCTTTGAACTCACAGGGCCTAGCAGCTTATCGCAGCGCAGCAATAAAGTCCGCAGCAGACTCTCCTGGCCGTTGGTCCTGCTGTTCAAATGCGTGACGCCAGGCAATCACCAATAGCTTCAGTTCAAAATGTTCCCTTAACATTTTCTTCAGCTCCATATACGCGATGGATTCCAGAGGTGCCTATCTTGGACATCGTTACTTCTTGGCGGCCTCGTCAATGCCTCGTGCTGCTCCGGCTTGCGAAGGGGTTCCAAGGACGAATCTCGCCGAGCTCTCCTCCAGCTTCTTCGTACTGGCAGGCAGAGTCGCACGAGTTTGGAACGCCGCACTTCCAAGCACTTCGGGCCTTCCGTGGTGAGTCAGCCTATTTTCTTTTCATTGTTTTCTTGAAGCACGATCCCACCTTCGTCACCAATGTTCTGTTCTGAGCGTTGGTAAGGCATTGAGACGAGACAGGAGTAACAACAGTTGCTTCTTTATTCAATCTTCAACAGAACAACACAAAATGGCATGGATCCCTTTTTAAAAAAAATATATTTTTCCTTTTTCACTTTACAAAATACAAAATACATTTTTTTTTCTTAACAGTACTGTGTCCTATATCTTTTACATTTATTTACAATTATTTACATCACTTCTCATATTTTTTTATTCCTCAATTCTAACCAGTTGTAACACTTGTCCCATATCTCATAAAATTCTGTAGCTTCTTTGTCTTTGATTTCCAGAGTAAGTTTGTACATCTCAGCGCATTCTAGTATCTTGTAAATAATCATATCCTTTGTTGGTATGTTTTCCCCTTTCCAGCATTGCGCATATGCAATGCGTGCCACTGTTATTATATGTACAATGATGTGTTGAAGCTGTTTTTTCATCTTTGGGTTAATTATACCTAATAAGAATAATTCGGGTTTAAGTTTGATTCGTTCTTTTGTTATTTCCTGTATCCATCTCCTTATCTGCTCCCAATAAATCTTTGCTTTGGGGCATTGCCACCACATGTGATGGAATGTTCCCTCTTTGTTTTTGCATTTCCAACAGTCCGGATTCATATTTTTATATATCTTAGCCAATCTCGCCGGTGTTAAATGCCATCTATAGAACATTTTATATTGGTTTTCTTTATATGTGGTTGACAGTGTTAATTTGCAATTTATGTTCCATATTCTTTCCCATTCTTCTAATTCTATATTTCTACCTATATTCCTTGCCCATGCAATCATTGGACCTTTTACTATTTCTTCTTCTAATTCTACTTCTAATAAATGTTTGTAGGTTTTTGTTAAAAAATTTCCTTCCTTACCTGTCAATATTTTGTCCAATTGCTGTGATACCCGACTTATTCCATATTCTTCCATATCTTTGCTATATTTTGATTGTATCTGTAAGTATGGCCACCAATCAATAATTATTCCCTGTTCTTTTAATTCCTCCCTTGATCTGAGCTTTCCTTGATCATCTAATAGTTCTTTATATCTTGTCATCTTTTTTGTCCAGTGTATTTGGGTGGATCATTGCCTCCATCGGTGAGGCCCAATTTGGTATTTTCGTATAATATTTCTTTTTAACCTTTTCCCACGTCCAAATCAGCGCATCTCTTATCTGGTGCCGGTAAAAATATGTATGTGACTTCTTATAATTTCCCCATAGAAAGGCGTGCCAACCAGCCTGTAAATAATGTCCCTCAATTGTTAAAACCCTTTTATTTTCTAAATTTATCCAACCCCTAATCCAAAGTAATCCCGCTGCTTGGTAGTAAATTACCCATTTTGGGAGCCCAAGGCCACCTCTACTTCTACTATCCTGTAATGCTTTAACGTTTATTCGTGCTTTTTTACCCAACCATATAAATTTGTTTATCATTTTATTTAATTCCTCAAAAAAAAATTCTCTAATTTTATTGGAACTGTCTGAAATAGATATAATAATTTTGGTAAAATATTCATTTTGATCACAGAAATCCTTCCTAACAGTGATAATTGTAGTTTTCCCCAAGTTTCCAAATCTTTTTTCATTTGTAATATCAATTTTTTATAATTGTCTTATTTTATTGAAGAACATCTTATAGTAAGCCAAATTCCTAAATATTTTTTTTTTAAATTTGCAATCCCAAATTTCCTTCTAATTTCCTTTTTTGTCTTTCAGTTATTAGGATATTTCCTCTCTCTAGTGGTTCCTCTATAAAAAACACCAAATCGTCTGCAAATGCTTGTGTCTTATATTCTTCTGTTTTAACCTTTAATCCTTTTATCTCTTTATTGGTTCTAATTTGGGTTAGTAGCACTTCTAACGTTAAAATAAAAAGTAGAGGCGACATTGGGCATCCCTGTCTTACTCCTTTATTTATTTCAATTTTCTCTGTGTTCTCCCCATTGATTATCACTCTCACCCTTTGTATCTTATATATTGCCTTTATCATTTTCTCGAACTTCCCTCCAAATTTCATATCCTCTATCTGTTGGAACATAAACTGCCAATTAAGGTTGTCAAATGCTTTCTGGGCATCTAAAAATATTAATGCTACCTGTTTATCGGGGTGTGCTTCATAGTATTCCAGGACATTTAACACCATTCTCGTGTTGTTCCTAATTTGTCTTGAGGGTAAAAAAACATTTTGATCCGGATGTATTGTTTGATTTAATATTGTTTTCAATCTTTCCGCAATTATAGTAGTGAAAATTTTATAATCCGAATTCAACGAGATTGGCCTATAATTTTTTATCTGTTTGGGGTCAGTACCTTCTTTTGGAACAAGAGTTATATTTGCTTCTGTCCAGGAATCTGGTAATTTGGCTTTCTCCAACACATCATTGTATACATCTAATAATGTCATTTCCAAATCTTCATATAGAGTCTTATACACCTCCCCTGGTAGACCATCTGGCCCCGGGGCTTTATTATATTTTTATTTTTGCACTGCGGTTCTTAATTCCATAGCTGTTATTTCCTTATTCAATAATTCTCTCTGTCCTTTTAATTCCGACAAACCATTGACCTTTAAATATTGTTTTATATTCTCCTCCTCTATTTCCTCTTTTTTGTATAGTAACTCAAAATAGTTGTTTCTAGGGAGCTGAATGTAATCTAGCTGGAGTTTTTCAAAGAGGCGTTGGGCCCATGGTCTCCCCCCCGCGTGTGTTGCTTTTCTTGGGGAAGCATTGTTTGCTTGGCATATTTGGCATGACTTGGCTATCCGAGTGGCTTCACTGTAGACCCCTGGGGCATACCACACTCTCCTTATGGCATCTACTATTGCCTGTGTCCCACAGTGTCCTTTGGAGTGTAACTGCTGACAGATTAGCCATAGCAGACGTCTGGGAGCTATGGGTCTCCCGTCCGGGACCCACCAAAATCCTTCTCCATATATTACCTCGCATTTCTCTTCCCACGTTTTTATTTCCCCAGGTTTTAACAGGTCTTGGTATTGTACTGTTGGTCCTAATTGTAATGTGGGGAGAGTGGTGAACGCCTTCAGAGGTTGAGTGGCAGCCCACTTAGCCGTAACGTCAGCAAACTGATTTCCTTTCGTGACCCTTGAATCATCCTTTTGGTGTGCTCTACAATGGATGACTGCTAGGGATAAGGGTAGTTGGATAGCTTTCAATAGGTCAGATATGAGATCCGCATGAGCAATGGGCTGGCCATTGGACATTAAAAAACCCCTCTGCTTCCAGAGAGCACCGGTCGCATGGCAGACTCCAAAAGCATATCTAGAATCTGTATATATATTGGCAGGCCGATTCTCGGCCACTTCGCATGCCTTTCTTAATGCAGTAAGCTCGGCCGCTTGAGCGCTGTAGCGCGGTGGCAAGGGGGAAGGGGGAAGCCCAGACTGACTCATGCAGAGAGACAACTGCAGCTCCTGTTACACGGGTCCCATTAAGAAGGTAGGAGGAGCCATCAGTAAATAATTCTAGGTCTGGGTTTGTAAGGGGATCATCTGTTAAGTCAGGACGCGGTAGTTCAGCGTCTTGAACTAGGTGTAAGCAGTCATGTAATACTTTGTCTGCTAGATTAATGGGCAGTAATGTTGCTGGGTTGAGCGTGTTGCAGCGTTCAAAGGTGATGTTTTCTGAAGTGAATAGTTCTGCTTCGTATTGGGCCAGGCGTTGTTGGGTGAATGCCTGGGTCTGTGACTTTAAGAGTGTCGCAAATACATCGTGGGGAACTCTTAAAATAAGGGGGTGTCCTAAAACCAAGTCCTTCAATCGTTTAACTAGTTCTACGGTAGCAGCCACGGCTCTTAAGCACGGAATGGTTCCTCTGGCTACAGGATCTAATTGAACAGAGTAATAGGCTACCGGTCTGAGTGTCGGACCGAATCTCTGCACCAACACCCCTGAACCCACACCTTTATATTCATGGACAAAAAGGAAAAATGGCTTTCTGTAATTAGGGAGACCCAGGACTGGGGCTGAGGCTAAGGTTTGCTTTATTTTTTTGAGGGTATTTGCCAATTCCTTCATCCATTCAATAGGATCTGGTTGATCCTTTGCGGTTAATTGGATTAAAGGTTTCACCAATTCCCCGAAAGCTGGAATCCATGGGCGGCAAAATCCCAAGACCCCTAATAGGGCGCGGACTTGGCGTTTCGTTTGCGGATCTTTCATTCTTAGGATGGTCTCGACTTTCCCGGGTGCTAATTTCCTAATCCCAGGGGCAATAATATATCCTAAGTAAATCACCTCCTTTTCTAGGTATTGTAGCTTTAAAGGCGAGGCTTTGTGTCCTCTTTCACTCAAGCACTCCAATAAATGGTAGGTATCTGCTCTACAATTTTCCTCTGATTCAGAAGCTAATAATAAATCATCCACATACTGGATTAAGGTGGATTTGTGTGGCAGCAAAATAGAAGCAAGGTCTTCCTTTAGGATTTGGGAAAATAGGGTGGGGGACTCAGTGTAGCCTTGTGGCAGTCGAGTCCAGGTGTATTGTTGTTTGTCCCATGTGAAGGCAAAAAGGTATTGTGATGCCGGGTCCACAGGGATACTGAAGAAGGCTGCGCAAAGATCCACTACTGTAAAATGGGTGGCTGACGCTGGCACTTCTGTGATTATGGTGATGGGGTTTGGTACTATAGGTGCTCTTGGTACCATGTGACTGTTTATGGCTCTCATATCATGTACGAAACGATAAATGGGTTTCCCTTCGCTGTCTAATTTGGGCTTCCGAACTGGAAAGATCAGAGTGTTACAAGGGGAAGTGCATTTACGCAATACCCCTTGTTTCAGGTATGCTGTTATTAGCTTAGGAATTGGCTCTATTGCTTCTGGCTGTATTTTGTACTGGGGAATGCATGGTGGTGATCCTGTTTTTACTTGAATTGTAACTGGGGTGGCTCCCTTCAGTAACCCCACTTCAGCAGGATCCCACCCCAATAGAGAGGCCGGTAAGCTTCTGAGATCTATAGGCAGCTGGACCTCCTTTGACTGGGATGTCTAAATGGAGCCCTTCTGTAGTGCATTTAATGGTGGCCCCCAGTTTACAAAGCAAATCCCTACCCAGGAGGGACAGGGGGGATTGGGGACAAACAGTAAATGGGTGTTCCAGGGAGAAAGGGCCAACCTCTACCTTTAAGTTGTTTGTAAATTCAACTGGGATAAGTTTTTCCCCCACCCCCATTACATTATCCTTGGCCCCAGGCACTATTGAATCTTTAAAAGGTGCCGTAGTGATAAGAGAGGAGGTGGCTCCAGTGTCAATGAGACATTCGTACGCCTTTCCCCCTATAGTTATCGTTAAAAGGGTTCTCCATCGGGGCCGTCCTTTAGGGGAATAGCTAGCCCATGAAATGTGGCCTTATAATCGCTTTCTAGTCAAGATAGGTCGTGCTCCTGTTGCTCCCATCGGGGCAGATTTTGGTCCCTATCCTCATTCTGATGATGGATGGTTCCCCTTGGGAAGGGGGGTCTTGGTTGGCAATGCTGATTCCAGGTTTCCCTGTTCCGACCCTCCCTGCAATGTCTACTAGTATGTCCCTCCTTCCCACAATGGAAACAATGCCAGCAGAAAGTTTTTTCTTCGAACTCTAATCGCTGGCATTTTATTCTTCCCAGGGTGGGTTTGTGGTGCCTTCTCCCATTATCCCTATTTATCATTGCAAAAGCTTGCAAATCCTCCGTCCTTTCCGTCCTGCGCCTCTTTTCTTTCTCTCTCTCTCGTTCTGCTTCCTTCCTTTCTTTCTCTTCTTCTGCTAATTTTTCCCTCTGGTCAAATACGACATTTGCGATCCTGCGCAACTCTGAGATCTCTAATGTCGACCAGTTAGAGACTATCTTATGGAAATGCCCCCAGATATCGTTCGCGGATTGATTAACAAAAGCGGTGGCAAGAACTTTTTGGTCTTTCTGGCAGCCTATGTCTAAATGAGCGAACGTGGTTCCGGCTTCCAAGAGACGGACCCAGAAGGCATCTGGGGTTTCCTTGTCCCTCTGCATTGTCTTTTGGAATTCAGCCCAATTGAGGGGCTTTTTTCCTATTTCCTGGAGGGCTTCCATTAAATTAATTTTTGCCCTTGTATATTCATCTCAGTGGTTCTGATTGTTATAATCCCAATCTGGGTGGTCGAGAGGCCAGGCAACCCTAGCGGGGGCCACTCACCCAGACACATTTATTATAGGATGCCTGGCTATCTCTTCCGTTTTTTCAAAAAGTTTCATCAGCTCATCTTTGGTTAAAAACACATGTAGTAGTTGGGTCATGTCTGCCCAAGATGGGTTGTGGGTATCCACAATAGATTTTATAGTTTCTATGACCGACTGGGGGTCCGCTCGGAAGGTGGGAGTGTCTTTCTTCCAAACAACCAAGTCAGACGGGGAAAAGGGGGTGTGGGTTAAAATGTGTTCAGTCTGGCCCCTCGGTCGCCCGGGTACGGGTCTGTTCAATAGGGGGGCCATAAAGGTTGATTCAGGGTTATTTAGGGGGAGCTGGGGTTTTAAGTCGACTTGAATCGGGTTTTTCTGTCTGGACAGTTCAGCCCAGCAGTACCAGTAGGGTAGTTGGGGCGGTTCTATCCTTGATCTAAGCGCTTTTAGTGTTTTGAGTTCAAGAGTGCCACCTTCGGGCCAAATTTGTCTTCCGCACTCATCTTTAAGCAAAGCCCATCTTTTGCATAATTCCTTTAACCGTTTCTTCTTCATACCAGCCTGGACAGGTAGCTGATTCCTGTTCCAGCCCTTGAATTGGAACCTCCCATGCTTCTTCTTACTTCTATAACGGGGGTTTTCCTCTAACACTATCGGGCACTACACACCGGAAGCCTCCTTGTGAGACTTCCTCCTTCCACCATGGTTTTGTGGGTCCAAAAAGGGGACTCACAGAGCACTCTGGATCCCTCTCAGAGTACGTGGGCTCCTGGAGGGATCTGCCACGTTTTCAGACCAAAAAAGGGGTCTGTAGAGACACTTCTGGCTTCCCCTCAGAAGGTACGGGTTACTCTCCTACTGGCCGGCTTCACCGCCACTGTTTTGCGGACCTCGAATGTCCGTGCAGACCTCTGCTTGCTTTCAGAGGTAAGTGGCCGCTCTAAATTGGGGTTATTGCTTAAATACTCGCTGGCAGAATAGAATCCTTTCCCTCTTTCTCTGCCCACTCGGCTCTCCTCTTTCACCAGAAGGTCTCACGCTCTGATGCCCCCCTTGCTTTCCCGAATCCTGCCGGTCACGGCTCCAGTGGACCTAGCAGCAGGCCGGGGTGCGGCTAGAGGGCATACAGAGGGGGTGAGATCCATCTGGCTCTCAGAGGAGGGTGCCCCATACACACATTCATACACACTTCCTTTCGTTTCCCAGACCCTTTAACTTAATAAATTTAAATTTTGTGGCACTTACCCTCTTTCCAGGTAGCTGTTTGAGCGCAAAACTCAAAAACTTCCCTTTAATACCCGTGGCCAACCGGGCAGGGTCCATGGAGGCTTCCCCGCGGAACAAGGCGTCTGCTGCCGGCTGGGTGATGGCTCTTTCGGGCCCGGTCTGGTGGTTGGGTGAGCTGGAAGTCCCTTCGTGGTCGCCAGATAATTGTTGGGTGGAACTCCCCTGTCCAGGCTCTTCCAGCCGGGATTCTCCTTAACAGCGCAGAGGAGGACAAATAGAACGTGAAGCCAGCTACCAGAAAGAGAGGTTTAATCACAGAGATTAAAGTTGAGTGACAATTCAGCATGAATCCCCAGCTAGCTAGACAGAATGGTCTTCAAACATGAGTTTTTATACCCTTTCGTGGTTTCCAAAATTGTCATTTCTGATTGGTGAGTTCAAATCTGTCTTCCCTGATTTGCTGGTCAGTGACTATTGTTGGGTAAATTTCCTTCTTAATCCTGCCTAAAAGGTGTTAATCAATTTATTGTTGTGTATTTGTTAATCCTAATTGCTGCTAGCCAGTTCTCCATTCAGTGTGTGTTAAGTGTTTGCCATCCAGCCTCAGGCTGCTGCTGAATCAGGTTAGCTCGTATTGGTTTTTTTTCTGTGTTTGCCAAGTCATTCCCTCGTTGGGGTGGGGAGGGGGTGTCCAACTCTTATCAATTTCATGTTACACGTTTTGTCACTTGCCTTCATGTTCTTCCAACAGAAACCTAAGGCTGGCTTGGCTATTCAAAGTAGACAACAATTTAAAATATTATGAATCAACAACATTCATTCAATATTCATTGAGCACCTGTTTGGTGTGGTAGTTGGGATGCTGGTGTATAGATGCATGTATGTATGTATATGGTTTTTTTTGGTGTGTGTGTGTATAATTATGTATAATTATACACACACACACAATTTCCTTCAAGAGCCTTACTGATGACTAATTTTCTCAAAATGCTATCTGCAGGACTCTTGATCACATGGTTTCTTCCAGTTATCATCCTAATTATATAATCTGGAGTTATACAGGAACTCATTTTGATTTCATCTTACAAAGGACAGTGTAGAAAGCAGAAGTGGCCACATCCTTTGTTCTGAGTTAGCAAATTTAATTGCACATTCTCATCACTAGGCAGAATTTTAACACCCCCCCCAAATAATGAATGTTTGGAAACATCATAAAAAAAACTTCCAGGGTTGAGCTCATTAGAACTTTTGCAGATTAATCATGTACCTTGAGGTGACTTGGATATTGAAAACCATTATTTGGTGATGTGTTGGAGAAGCAGATTTGGAAATTAAGTATGTCTTTCAGTAGCCATTTTTGGCCCTGTGATTGATTAAATGCCATCAACTCTTAGTGACCACATTAATAGACCTTTTCCAGGATCTGTCCCCAACTTGACCCTTCAGATCCCCCCATGGTGCACCATCACTGCTGCAGTTAAGTCTGTCCAAAGTGCTGATAGAGATCCTTTTCTCTTTCCTTCCACTTTTCCCAGGACTTCTCAGTAAGGTTGGGTTTTTGCATAATATGTTCCAAACATGACAGTTTGAACATGATTATTTTGTGATTTAAGGCTCTGGATTGATTTATTCTATGATCCTTTTGTTTTGTTTTGTTTTTTGGGCTGTCCTTGATATCTTCAAGAGACTTCTTCAACTCCAACTTTTGACCAAAGTTAAGAAGCATCAATACCCTTCCTATTTCTTCAAAGTCCAAAATTTACTTCCATAGAATATCAAAGAAAAACATTGCCTGCACAATACTAGATACATCAAGGACCAGAATAACTTTTTTCTAAGGCTTTCATTGCTCCCCTACCAAGTGCTGGTCTGTGGCATATTTCTTGACTGCTTGTTCCTTTATTACTAATAGTTGATTCTAAAAGGCAGAAGCTATCCACCACTTCAATATATTTCTTGCAAATCTTAAGTCTCGCTGCTGTGCCTATTGCAATTAGTTTGCTTTTCTTTATATTTAATCATACTTTCATTTTTTTTCACTGTACTCCTTGCCTTTCATTATTACAGCTTGCAGATCATTTGCATTCTCAGCTACCAGAAATAAGGTTGCCAGCATAGCACAGGTTGCTAATGTTTCTTCTTCTAGTTTTAAAAACATCTTCTTCCAATCCAACCTCCTTCAATGTTTATTCAGCACATAGGTTTAATAAATAAGGAGGCGGTATACAGCCTTGTCTCATTCCTTTGCTGACGTTCAAACTTACCTCGAAAACATGCACACTGCTTGTGATCAGTTAGGACAGGAGTCCCCAACCCCGGGCCATAGCCCACTGCTGGGCCGTGAGCTGGCGCACAAACATGCATGTGCAGCTTGATTTGCACGAGTGGCGAGCCGACACATGTGTGCAGCTCAACTTACAGTCGAGCTGCATGTACATGCGCGTGCATGCCAGCCCGCCGCTCATGCGGCCCGGTTCCCTTCTCCCCGCCCCCAGCTGGGCCGTCCAGCTGCAAAGGTTGGGGACTGCTGATTTAGGAGACCCAGTTAAAGTATTGGCCTAATATGAAATGCGAAGGTTTTCTTAAGGCCAAGATACTTTCCTTTGCCTTTTTTTTTTTTTTTTTATAAGAAATTTTTTATTTATTTTTTCATCATATAAAACAATCATGAGTAAACACAATAACCAATAACCCCCCACCCCACCCCCCGGACTCCCCAAACCTAATCCCAGAATAATATTCATATAAAAGTAAACAAATACTAATATCTCTAACTCTACAAAATATCTTAATCTACAAGAAAAAATAGTAGAAATAAACCAACTTAAAAAATTCTAAAAACCTAATTTATATTCTACTACTTTATGTTTCTTTTGAATATAAACAATCCATCTTCCCCATATTGATAAAAATTGTTCATTCGAGTGGTTCTTCAAATAAGCCGAAATCTTTGCCATTTCAGCAAGATACGAAACTTTCAATCTCCAGTCTCCCATCGTTGGCAGAATTGGGCTCTTCCAGTTTTGGGCTATTAACAATCTAGCAG